>NC_045174.1:14360519-14388019 GCF_900700415.2 Clupea harengus | reverse complement strand
ATGGTGAGGTGAACTGCAGATTCATAAACCCTGCAGATTGAGAAGTGTGCAGAGCAAAGATGAATTTATTGTTTTCAAACACTCTCAAATGTGTGAATGAAGAGCTGTTAATTTACCCACACTTTACTCTTTCGCTTTGAGTATTTCTGTAGTTCTGATGCTAATTGGGCTATTCTAAGCACTCTAATTTTAATGTGGGTTTTTATAACTTTTCTGTATCGCATCCTTTTGATGTTATTTCATTTAAATAGCGTGTTAAAATAATTTTTAGTAGCTTAACCCAGCCCATATCTTCAATTGAATTAATATTATTCAGGTGCCAACACACATTTTGGTGCACTTTAGGATTAGGGCAGTCCTTATGATTGATTCGTTTTTAAGTTAATACAAAGGGGCGGCCGGGTGTGACAATGTAGCAGCGTTAGCTTGACAGCCAATGGAGGAACCAGTTCAATTGGGTTCTATTGAATTATTTAGCTGTTTCTGATTGGACGAGAGACGTTCCATGAGTTGGAATATCCCAGGACATCCCAACTCGGACTTTTTACAGCTAATAATAAATCACACCGCAATGAAACATTCTATAGCACGTGGATACAATTAAGGGATAACCGTTAATTCAAAGTTCTTATAATTCCAAAAGACGTTGACAATGGAACTATTTTTTTGTTGCGGAGAAACAATGGCAAAATAAACATTTTTTAATCAATAACTTCGTGTTTAAATGGTTAATTGGTTGACTATAAAATTGTTTTATAAAAGCAATATAGTACTCGTGCGCAGGGGCGGCCCTAGCACATTTGGCGCTCTAGGCGAGCTTCACTCCTGGCGTATTTGGTGTATTTGGACAGCCTGACATTTTTTTATTCCAAGATGCATAGCTCTTGATTAGTTGAATCATGTCTAATTAAACTGGCTAGCTCGCTCCACAAAAACTAAAGCTGTCCAAATGTGATTACTCTATTTTTTATGACGCAAAATTACGCAAATTGCGGTACAGCTGAACTTGAACTGATGTTTCGACTGAATGACAATGACAATAAGGAACGTCACGATTACATACAATACATTCGCTAAAGTTGACAATACAACACTTGGATTTTTACCAGTATTCCTCACTTGTTGACAAGTTGCCGTGTTTGGCTTCCTTAATGGGTGTGCTATGCAACGAGTAAGATATGTGTAGTGTTGTTGCACTGGCTATTGGCTTTATATGTGCGCCCCTATTTTAATCATGTCTTTTTTTGTATAATGTAGAATAAATGGACATATCATTTTTTATATACCCGCCTCTGTAAAATCCTTAAAGAACTATGTGACAGGGAGTAGGACAACTTTCAATGATAAGGTACATCTTTTCTTCTTTGGGGGCAATTCACGCATTCGTGAACGTTTTCTTATCTGGAATTGATTCTAGGCTAGAACAGGATTTAAGGATTTACCTTTGTCTTTAGCACGTTTCTCTTCTTCTTCCTTTCTTTTCTTCTTAAATTGCGCCCCGGATGGCTTTTGCCTCTTCATTATTTTGTTCTTCAAAGTTTCTTGAACACACACACACTCTAACCAAACGCCTCACTGTGCTAGCATGTTCTGACAACACTAAGGACGTACGTACCCCTTCCGTTGTCGATTTTTGGCTCATTTTACCCTAATGTTAGATTTTTTTTTTTTTATGGCAAAATATTGGTTGGAGATATAGAAGGGGGCGCAAAAAAAACTCTGTCCAGCAAAAAAAAAAACCACACAATTCTTTGGTTCAACATATTTGGTCTTGAGTTGTTTCAGTTCGCCCTCGTATGGTTAACAGGTGGTACTGCGGCCATTGGTAACCTTTGACAGGACACTCTTTTCCACAACATTGCAACATTTTACAATTCCTCCTCCTCCTCCTCCTCCTCCTAAACAAAATAGTTGTTCACAAAAGTTGTTTCAAAACTACATGCTGCGTCTGTCTTAAAATGTTACATTTCGGACTGTGGGGGAGGGAGAGGAAAACTTCACCTGTTAATTGGCGCAGGACGGCTTAGCTTCATGTCGACACTTGTCTTAACAGTATTTCTCAAGCGCCTTCCTTCTAGCAGATTTGAATGGCCGATAGACCCTGCGCTTAGCCAGATGTTGTTTCTCTCTCGGTGGTGAAACAAAGCCCTGAAGAGACAGTGTAGTCAACTTTGGAGCAAATAAACTGCCAAAATGAAGGACGAGGGTTGTTCGGAGAGCATAAACAAGATTTTTCAGGAGGCTCCAGCTGCTAGGAAGGCTCTTCTCGATAATTACGAAAATCTTTTAAAAGTGGCCGAATACTGCGAGAACAATTATCATAAGGTAAGCTGAGACGTTTCTCCTAACTCGTTCCCGTTTTTTGTTAAATAAGGCTATTACTTGAATGCGTAAACAACCTCATTGCATTACCTCCCCTCACTTGACGCTCGCAACATATTTGTTGCTCTTACTGGTACACGCATGTTTGTGTAACACGTTTAAACATAGAAAAAGACATTATTTAAAAATAATACTGATTATTTAAATGATTATTACAATAATTATTAAAATTATGACCTCCTATTTTCATATTCAGAAGAACATACTGTAGTGTCTGTTCTCAAGTAGACACACCTCTCCGTAAGAGGGCCCACAGGGTGCTGTTTTTCTCTTTGCCTGTGTGTGTGTGTGTGTGTGTGTGTGTCAGTGCAAGCCTGAACAGGGTGTGTGATGGGGGGGAGCTGAGTAGCCTCTCTGTGGTATGCTCTGCTCTAAGAAGAGAACTGATCCCAACTTGTTAATCTCCCTTTTCTCATCTTAAACTCAAAAAGAAAACATTACCGGGGCAATGTCATTTTTCCTGGCCGCCTGAGTCCACACGTCACTTTGTCACTTCATTCTGAGAGTAGACACAGGGTAACCAACTGACATTTTTGATAGTGGAGGGTGATGATGACAAGGCTACGCCCATAGGCATCCAGTGTTAGTGAAGCACAATTGCACTTTCATTTTCACTGCCAAAGCTGTTTTAACACAATTCCTATACTGCTGTGGCCAGACATGTACTTGTATGGAATATATCATTGGCTCCGTAAGTCTAAATCTGGCCTAGAGTTAGACTTCAGTTCTATAGAGTTGACAGCACATTGATAGCAGAAAAGAAAAAGAAAAGGCACCATGTAAAAGTGCTTTACACTCATAAGGCCTCAAACTCAAGGGGTCTGAGCTGGGAGTGTTGGACCCCGTACACGGCCTGATAGCTGCTGTAATACCTGGTACCCAACAGCCATGGTCATTTTAAGCCTGACATAACATGTTTATGGATGGTGCACCTTCTGAGTACCCTGAGGTAAAGTTTAGTAATAGCATTTTGACTCTCCTGACTCCTGATGAAACACTGGTTTCCTGTCCCAGGTGGAAGACACATGTAACGTGCTGGAGGAGTCCAAGGCCTACACCAACCAAGCGCTAGCCAGCGTGGCCTATCAGATCAACCGCCTGGCCCGTGACGTGCTCCGGCTGTTGGACACTCAGGTCACTCAGCTCAAGAAAATGGAGTCCTGTGTCCATGTCCTCACTCAGGTGATCAACACCACCTACATCAGCGACAAGATATTGTCCTCTGCAAAAGGACGTATGGTGAAGTGCCAGGGTATTCACTCACATCAAAAACTCACTTTGAATTCACATAGTTTTTTTCACCCATTTTATCCATATTTTCTCACATGTTCCCAAATCTATGGTATGGTAAATGTACGCAAGACAGACACATTGACGTGTTTACTCTGTTGGAGTTTGGCCATATGAACTTGATTGTGCTGTGACTCACCTGTTACCAAGCCTAGGCCCTGTTTGAGGTCTTTTTATAGTTCTTTCGGGAAGAAATGTTCTTTAAAGTCCTTAAAGACAAGTGCTTTGACCACATGCTTCACAGCAATTGTAGTAGTTCTGTGAAGAACCTGTAGCTTTTCCCAGAGAGATGACTTTATGAGTGTGTACTAAAGGATCACGTCACCTCTCATACAGTCGGTGGCCATGCACAAGGAGAAGGTGGCACGGCGGGAGATTGGCCGGCTCACGGTGGAGGCCAAAATACCCCGTGTCAAACGAATTACTCCCCCCGAGTTCCCGGTGGCAGTGCCTGAGTACAAACGCACCCCGATATCCTTCAGCATCCTGGATTCTATGGGGCACGGACTCTGGGTAAGGAACTTGCTGTTTCTGGTTTCACTAACTTACACAATCTCAGTCGAAAATGGTTTAAAAAAAAAAAAACACAATAAAAGCTGACAGTATGTTGTTCCTTGTTCATCACTATTTGGTGAAATACTACAGGGTATTGACTGGACTAGTCTCTTCTCTGACTTGTCTCTTTAGGAACCCTTCTCATTGTGCCCACACCATTACATCTGCCCAGATTTCCACCTTACCATTGTGTTGTGGTCCAGTGATTATCCAAGCATTTCTGCAATTCTATTTACTTTAGCTTTAATGTGTAGCTAGGAATAAGTGAACACCTTTGTAGTGTGGAGTTGTTTGTTTGCGTTTACATTATAGTGGGTTTTTTCTGTTGGTCCCTTAGAATGGCGTGAAACAGGCGGAGAAAGTGGGCTCTGTGCCTGAGAATCCCGGCCCTACCGAGACTGAGCCTGCTGATCCGGCTCTCAGGTACTGTTTGGTGCTGTGGTCATAATCTCTATCACACTTATTGTGGTGCTGTGTTTTGCACAACCTCATAATGAAAATGTGCAGGGTGCCTACTGATGTTGGCAGGAAATGGTTCCAGAAGACATGAGATTCTGGACACAAATACAGTTATTGCATTTGCATTGCATATTGGGGGGGGGGGGGGGGGGGTACCTAGTACATTTTGTGTGTTTATATGTGTCCAAAAGTATTATATTTGCATATGAGAGCAGATTTTTCTATGCGTTTCCCTATATATAAATGTATACCCTTTGTGAACCTATATATAAATGTATACCCTTTGTGACTGTGCAGGGCTGCCTATGGCATTGCTGTTGCTCCTCCATCTGTGCCAACCTGGAAGCCCCAGGAAGCCTCATCTGCCCCTGGGTCCTCTTGCCCACCTCCTCCACCCGCCAGCTCCACTGCTGTTTCTCCACCTCCTCCTCCTCCTCCTCCTCCTCCTCACGGTAACATGGGTGCCAATGTTCCTCCTCCACCACCTCCTCCACCTAATGCTTCTGGAGGCAATGTGCCACCACCACCACCACCACCACCACCACCTCTTCCTCCTCCTGCTGCGTTTGGGGCTTCAAGTAATTCTGTTCCCCCACCTCCTCCACCACCACCTTTTGGTGCAACAGGTAATTCTGTCCCCCCACCTCCTCCACCACCACCTTTTGGTGCAACAGGTAATTCTGTCCCCCCACCTCCTCCACCACCACTTGGTTCCACAGGCAATTCTGTCCCCCCACCTCCTCCACCACCACCACCACCTCCACCCCCACCACCCATGTAAAGACACTCATGTCCACAAGTGCAGAACACTGCATGTATATCTGCTGAAACTAAGCTGAACTGACTCGGATAAGAATCGGCATAGACGAAACAAATGTTCCAACTACCAATAAGGTCACCTTAGGTGTCACTGTCTAAGCCACTGCCTTCTGAGAACAGATCTATCCCAATAGGTTGCCTCTTGCAGTTTTATTAACGCACATAGCAATTGGAAGAATTCAAGAACTCAATACTACTTTAACAGTCATTCATTAGCAAAGAACTGTCTCAGGCATAGTTTATAGGTATACATGATCTTAAAGACTATAGTGGTGTTTTGGAATTTAGGGAACCCCTTACCCTTCACCACAACATTGACATGACTGACATGTCAAGACAGAAGCCATATTCTGTCAGTATTCCTGCACGTCAATTTAACGTTAATTTTCCCAGTCAGGTAAATTTAGTATTTTTTTATTTTATTTGGGGTAATTTTTTCAGGTAATACTCAGGGAATGACATCATTATTTGTCATGGTGGTTAGCTGTGTACTCTATAGGTACTGATATGACGGTCTGTCACAGTAGTTTGTAAGTATGTTTTATCTGGGTTTATCTGTGGTCTCAGAACACAACAAAGTCCAGTTTGTTGCCAGGTTTTTTTTTAACAACAATTGCAAGACATTGATCAAAATAGTTCTTTAATTACGAAAGTGCCAGCACATGGGAAAGAATCATGAAATATTTAGAAGGGATATGTTCACGTCCCCTAAAATGAAATGTGTAATGTGTGATTGAGAAATGTGTGGTAAGTGGGCCTATGCTATAGACTCTAGCAGATGCTTGTTTTTTAAGTGCAAACAGAAAGTACTGTATCCAAACTTCCTACAAACTAATAAACTTCAATGTTTAAGAATACATTTGTATGCAAATCCTTCTTTCATTCATATATACAAGAATTATCTTGAATTAACTTCATCCTCAATGATTGTCATTTAAGAAAGCTGATATTATCAAAGTAACATTTAAAAGTTTACTGGGGAACAGTTACTAGACGTAACAGCTGCATACCAGGTTCCTTTTCAACTTTCAGAAAAACATTATCAAAAATGTTTTCAAATGGTTCAAAATGTATGAACACATAAATATGCATATGCGTTGACAAACATCTAGTCTAAATTGTCATAATAATAGCATTTCAGATATATCTATATCTGTCAGTCACAAAACCACAATACCTTCATAGATAAAAGCATTTTTTTCTCAACTCTTGAGGTAGTATGAAAAAACTAAAGTTCTTAAACAATCAGTTGGAACGATAGATCAAAAGCACACGGAACAGCTGCAGTCTAGTGAAATGCTCAGGCCCAAAACTCTTTCCGGACCCCTAAGAATATGTCTGCCCTCTCTATGCTAAACATTAAAAGGGAGCTTCTGTGTGTCCAAGGTGCACAATGTGACTTATTAACAATCTTGGCTGCTGCTACACCCAAAAAACACACAGATAAAAAGGCACTGACTACGGCTAGGTATCTGCATCAGCCACGATATCAGGCAAGATTGTTAATTTCCTTTTCCTTTTTTGGGTACCCTCTTTGTGTCCCTCCTCATCTATCTTGGTCTCCTTAGGATCTAATTGGTCCAAACTTATTTGTCAAAGGCGCATCATGCGTCACTGCACCACCACGTGTCATAAAGGAATATGTAGTGCGTGAGATTAGGAAGAGCCAGGAAGAATGGATAAAATAACTGTGTGTGTGGAAGAAGCTGCCTGTTGTGGCTTTAACATTGAGAACCATGAGAGCATTGAAGTACCATGTAGCGCACGTATGTATTCACTTTGGTAACACACACACACACACACACACACACTCTCAAACACACACACACACACACACAGACAGACACAGACACAGACACACTCCTATGAGCTCCAGTGGAGGGTCAGAAAAGCCTTCCTGTGGAGATCCATGATGATAGCGGGGCTGCTCTGGCTGCCATAACTGGCACAGGAGTACATGTCATCTGAGCTGGTCATCGCCTCAAAGTGGGAGTACGCGTTGAGGAGGGCTTCAGTGGGTGGGAACTGGATCCTCCGTAAGCTTTCCAGTGTCCTGACGGCTCTGGTTACTGGGATGTGGTTCTGTTGGGTGAAGAGAGGAACAGTTGAGTAAATATATAGAAGGGAAGGAATATGCACAAAATATTGTTTAAAGAATGGTAACACTATTTGAAACCTACCATCACACGACTAACAAAACCACGTTATTAACATGTCAATGGCTGGGTAATAACATGTCTGTTTTTTTCATGTCACAGTCTTGTCAATCTTTTTTTGATGGAGGGTTCAAATAAGGAGGTAACTAAACAACTACAGACGCACCGATCCACTTCTTTTTCAGATCCCATCCGGTTCTAATACCTGAATTTGGATATCTGCTGATACTGAAACCATACTGATATGACACCAAATGTGAGATTGGGACTTTTCAACCCCCTTCCCCACTTAAGGGACGGTGACACTTAAGTGGCCAAAGTTTTTTAAACAGCTATAGCCCCATATAAGACACATAATATAATGCACAGAATTACACCACAGCACATACAAATAACCACACACATTTTCTCCCGTAAGGTCATGAAATGACATACAGCATATGTCATAAATCATACATAACACATACATACATTACCACCAACCCCATTCCAAACAATAACCTTTCGACTGTCCCAGGAGAGTGGATAATGTTCTAGCCCCAAAGCAGCACACGCTTCCACACAGGCCCAGGACTGGAGCCAGTAAGCAGAATGTGTGAGTGACGTGTGTGATTCTACAGCCAACTGTGGAATTGGCTGTGAAGCTGAACCAGTGGGCAACTCGCTGTTCGCTAGGATAGTTGGTAAAAAAAAAAAAGTTGACTGCAAGCTGTCGTGTGTTGTGGTTGTTTAAACTACATATTTACTGACAGCAGTTCTGTCACTGATTGAAATACCGCTGCTGCGTTAGGGTGGTGTGTGTCAGGAAGTGTGGGCCACAGCAAGGCCATGCCATGGATCAGTACCGTGGATCAGTAATGTGAGTCCGATATCCAATTAATGCATCGTGTCAGTATCAGCAACCGATAGCGATATGGGATCGGATCGGTCCCATCTCTACAGAGAACAAGAAAGAAGTGCACCTGTAAACTATGTCTGAGATAGAGACAGAGTTCTATGCTCAGGATGAGGTGATTGTCGAAGTTGTGGAGGCCGTCCTGCCACTCCTGGTATCTGTAGAGCATCTGACAGTCTGGACAACGCCTGATGTAGGTGGATACATCTGTGGCACAGAGCACAGTTAAGCCATTCAAAACCTGCTAGTGTTATTTTTTTAAATGTCATCTTCAAAAATTACTAAAACCGTTTGACTCTCGGTCACAAGAGAGATAACCATGCCATACACATTATGGTTGATGGTATATCGTGTTATGTTGTCATGTTATGAGTGTCAGTGTATAGTGATATGCATTTAAGTATTTGATAAGTTCTCAGTAAGTGTCATGCTTTTTAAAATGTTAACTTCAAAAATGAACAAAACCATTTTAACCCTCGGTTAAGGTAAGACAGACATAATCATGCCATACACATTATGTAAGTAATGTAAGTAAGTGTCATGTATTTGAAAATGTTTGACTGATTTTTGAAGTATTCTGTGTGCCATAAAGGCTTATGAACAGTCATTATATTGGCTGATAATGGTATGCACTGTCAAGATGACAGGATATGACATCTGCTACGACATGTTTATGACAGTGATATGTCACTCTCATGACAGAGGGTTCAGGTAAAGTGTTGCCAGAAAAAAAGATCCACTTACTGTCAGCCACGCCTATCATGGTGACAATCCTGCCTTGGTCTGTCACATTCTCTGCATCTTCAAGGCCGGGGCTGTGCGGACAAACGCCACACGTCGTCTCAACCGGAAACAAATGCGAAGGGAATTCAAACACCGTATTGGTCACGTCCTCTGGCAGATCTGCTGGGATTCTTTTATGATCATAAATGTATTCAACACTCCGTTTGATGTCACTGTTGGCTGAGTAAGCACTGTTGCCATTGGTATATTCCATGTTCCATGACCCAGATGTGTCCCTGGAGGAAGACGCCGAAGTCTTGAATAAGTCCCGGTTTGTCTGAAAGATGTGCCATTTTGCAATGTTTTTATGGAGACAAGACATGTGTGGCTTTGTGCATGGACAGTGCCACGCATTCCGATCTATGTTGTAGCTTACCATCACCCTTCCCAGACAGCTGAAATTGTTTGTTTTGGGCTCGTGGACGGACACGAACATCTGTCGCGGTGACCCGCCGAGATCCACGAGCACGGCGAAGGGTACCTTTGCAGCCTGGGCCATCTTCTGCCTCCTCAGGCACATCGCCCGCTTGGCTTCACTGAAGAACTTGAGGGTGACCATTTCGTCGAGGACTTCCGGTTCCAGGGACTCATCGGCTGCCGTTTCCGTGCAGTACTCCAGGGAGCGGGTGTGTTGACAGTGGCTGACGGTCAGTCCGTGGCGCTGGGCCATCTGCTGGTACTGCTGGCACTCTTTCAAGTCGCAGCGGACCACCTGGCCGCCGTAGACCTTCCTCTGGGCGTGCACCGGTGCCAGGAAGCCGTGAGCGTGTCTCTGGACCGCCAGAATCCCGTTCTTAGCGTCCACGCAAACACTCCTGAGGTGAAACCTGACTTTGGGGTCCGCTGGTATGTCCTTGTGGTGTCGGGCTATGTGGACCTTCAGATTGCGTTTAAAGAGAACCATGGGACAGTGCGGACATTTAATTCTTGGCCTTTGCTCTTTGGACCCAGGTGGAGATGAGCTTTGTGACGGCGACGAGGGGGATATTGCTTCTGGGTGAGGTGCCATGGACGTTCTAGTTACTGTCGAGAATGACGGGGAAGCTGGGAGTGTGGTTTGCAGCAGGTTAGATTCAGAGGGTGTGGAATCGGCCAATGATGTCTCTAGTTCAGAGGGTGTAGCTGTTGGAGTTAACTCTGAAGAGGAAGTTGTGACCGTGGATTGCTGCCACGATGGTGCGGTTGTGGATTGCAGCGGTGAGAGTGGTGACGCTGTGTTTTGCGGCAGAGGCGGTGTGGTTGTGTTGGTTTGCTGGAGGGAGGATGTGGTTATTGGGGTTTGCAGTAGAGAAGATGTGTTTGTTAGGGTTTCCAGCTCCAGAGGGGCAGTGGTTGGGGTTTGCAGTTCAGAGACTGTGGTTGTTGGGGTTTGCGGTGGAGATGATGTGGTTGTTGGTACTTCATCCTGTGAGGATGTGCTTGTTGGGGTTTTCTGAAGAGTGAATGTAGTTGTCGACGTGTCCTGAAGTGAGGACCTAGCTGTTGAGGTTTGCTTAGCCGAGGATGTCGTTGTTGTTGTTGTGGTCTGAAGCAGCAGGGGAGTCGCTGTTGAGTTTTGCAGAGGCAAACGTGTCGTTTGTAGCCACAAAGGGGCGGCTGTGCCTTGCAACCTGACAGGCGTAGTTACGGTTTGCAGCAGCGAGGGTCCGGATATGGTCTGCAACACAATGTGTGTTGTTGAAGTGCCCATGGAAGAGGCTTTAGCGGATTGCTGAGACGAAGAGACCTGGTCGTTAACTGTGGTCTGGGCAGTGTTGTGTTCACCAGAACAAGTCTGTTTGGGCACCACGTTATGAGCGCAATATTCCTCACATCTTTTCAGGTGCCTTACGAATAAGTTTTTATTGCCGACATTTTTGTTACAAAAGCAACAGTGGTAGTGTGGAACGTCACTGCATTCCAAACCACATTTGTAAATTTGTATTCCTGAAAACCATAAGACAGAAAACAAATTAGGTCGACATATATGGCGCAAATAGTGCAGGCTGGCTTCTAAAATGAATAATCAAGGCATAGAATTGCTAGCTTTCTAACGGTCATTACAATAGGAAGTATCCTTAATCTGGTACGTATCCGGTTAACATGTGACAGGTCCGTGTGATACGTCTGCCTAATAGCCTAAGCCTGCAGACTGTTTTTTCTTCTTCTCAGTTCAACCGATCTCACGGGTTTGTCTTTCTTTATACATTCGCTTATGTCAATAAACAACGATCTTACCTTTATACGTGAGGACGTTTCTTGAATGGGTCTGAATGTGGGGCACAAGAGATGCGTAGTCCCCTGCCTTCTTGCATAGTGTGCACTTGTAAGAGTTACCCACTTTAATCATTGTGGGTTTGGTCATTCCCACATAGGATGTTAAAACCTGGTGGAAATGAACAGATACATTCTTACATGCAAAGTTATCAGAGTAATGCACACACACAGGGACAGACATACACACAACTAGTTTTCCGTGTACCTGAACTCCACATACCTTTAGCGAGAGCTCCATTTTTGCCCGCAAGTAAAGCTTCCTTTCGAGGTTTCTCTATGGTGTTTGGGAAGTTGCAAGACCAGCTGTTTGTGAATTACCGCCACCTGCTGGGTTGAAGTATATTGATCATGGTGAAGTGTATGTGCGGAAAGACTAAAGAACAGCCGACATAAAGCATAATGTGCTTATATTATGATGCCTTTTAATGTTGTCAAAATGTTAGATTGGTCACCAATTGTTTTAATGGTCATACCAGTAAACTACCGGTATACATTTGAGAAAGAAAATCACGGATTGTATTGCTCCCTCCTCTGTGTGTCCTCTAGAGGCCGCTATATTTCTGTTTAGAACAGTAGTCCGTTCTGTTTGTAGGCTGGGGAGGAAGACAAGATTCAACGGAGAAGATAATCAAGCTACGGTAGTGTTGGTAGACATTTGTCAATTAACTGTCTGAATATGTCTATTCTTAAATTCGAACCTATTGCATTTGGATATTTTGGCAGGTGGCACTGCACAAGACAGAACGTCGGGACTATGGCACGTTGAGTGATTGAAGAGCACAGCGCTCTCCCTGAAGCCCCAGCCCTGCTGTTCCGTAACCAGAACGATTTGACAGCTTGTGCTTGTGCGGTGTAACGTGCAGAAAGACGCCAGCTGAACATTTGTTGTCTTAGCCTACAATGGCAGACTAATGTCGGCGATAAACTGGGAGGGACAACACTTCCAATGCCCCCCATAACACCGGCGTGGAAACTCACTGTTTGCATTTAACGGGGACAACTTATTTTGAGGGCATAGGGTTCAATGTCTCTCCGTCGGTTCTCGGGGGTCTCGGGCTTCGTTGGTGGGGGCGCCGTATCTCCCGTGATGGATACATCCGCGGCTGTGGAAGGCGACAGGGAGCTGTTCGAGGCCTGCCGAAACGGAGATGTGGAGAGAGTAAAAAAGCTCGTGAATCCGGAGAACGTGAATAGCCGCGACACAGCGGGCAGAAAATCCACCCCTCTCCACTTTGCTGCAGGTAAGTCCATTATTTAGTCTAGGCTACTGAGTGGTCTAAGTGGTCCCCTACCAAAGGGTTACCTAAGCAATTGCCAACAACACCCAGTTTAAATTAGGATATTGGCTAAATTATTCATAAGCTAAACCAGACAAAGATGCCTTTGAAGTCTACAGCCATATTTTATGGAGTTCAGCATTCAACATCTCGTGCAAACATTGTTGTAATATAATCACAATTTAGTCTACTGTTATTTCTTATTCAAAGGTAAACACGTATGTTTATAGGCTTTTATTAAGCACAACATATATTGTTTAGCTGTAGTTTATATTGCTTGTCATCAGGTTTGTGGTGCAGGTGGCTAAATTAATTTTTATGAATTCATTACATTAATTCATAACATGAATTAATTGATTTATTTGTTGATTTGATTTGATTTGATTTGATTTGCTTTGCTTTGATTTGATTGGCTCCCGTCAGGTTTTGGTCGCAGAGACGTGGTGGAGTTCCTCCTGCAGAACAGGGCGGAGGTGGACGCCCGCGACGACGGGGGTCTCATCTCCCTGCACAACGCCTGCTCGTTCGGTCACGGCGAGGTCGTGAAGATACTCCTCCACCACGGAGCGGACGCCAACTCCAGAGACAACTGGAACTACACCCCGCTCCACGAAGCCGCCATCAAGGGCAAGATCGACGTGTGCATAAGTAAGACCACTAGTCCTCGCAAATGTCAGAATCTCCAAAATATCAGTTACTATATGACTTACTGTCATTCTCTTGATTTGTGGGAATGAAAGTGTCAATTAGAGCCTAATTAAGAGATCACTGTGAAGTATGTTGACTGATTTGACTGTTAAATCCTTAACATTGTGTGAATAATGTTTTTAATGCATTCTTATTTGGTCATATCTAATGTGATGTTCCAGTGCTGCTGCAACATGGGGCTGAACCGACCATTCGCAACTCCGATGGGAGGACGCCACTGGACCTGGCAGAGTCCTCCACTAAAGCTGTTCTCACAGGTGGATACACACAAACAGTGGTGGAAGAAGTATTAGAGCCTTTACTTAAAGAGGACCTCTTATGATCATTTTCAATGTTCATAATTACATTTTGGGGGGTGCGCTAGAATAGATTTACATGCTTCAGTGTTCCAAAAACACCTTATTTTTCTCATCTCTATTCACTCTACGTCTGAAATACCCAGTGTGTTCTGATTAGTTAGCTAGACAGGCAGTAAAGATTGTGTTACAAGACACCTTGTAACAAGGAAAAGGGCTGGAAATCCAACTAGGCCTTTCAGGCAGCTGAGAAAAGTGGTTTCTGTGGGAGAGAGTTACTCCATCTAATGTGTTCTTTGGGCTTTGTAACTTTGCAGACTTAACATGCATACAAAAGCTATATAGCCCACTAAGGAGAGAGAAATAGCAGAAAAGCATACTAGGTCCTTTTTGAGGGACCAAGTGCCAATACAGCAATGTAAAAATACTCCATTGCAGGCAAAATTCCTGCATGAAAATGACTACTTAAGTAAAAGTACATAAGTATTAACAGCGAAATGTAGTTAACATATTAAAGTAAAAGTACTGGTTTGGTTCCTCTGACTGATGTATAATTATATATGACCTCATTAGATTATTAATACTGAAGCATCAGTGTGTAAGCAACATGTTACCGTTGGAGCTGCTGGAGGTGGAGCTAGTTTGAACTACAGTCTTAATCACAGGGACACCAGATACATCTGAGGGGTTGTGAGATGATTAATGAGGGAGGAGGAAAGAAAAAACTAAGTCCTGATACACCCTGTGTCCAGTTTTTTCTACTTTTTTTTCTCTAATCTTTGATTTTTGGTGAGATATTGAATCATTTGAAAATCATTATTGAAATGAAACTATGTGAGAGGTCTAGAGGGGGAACTCGTAGACATCTGAAATGTGACCCCGACTACACACTGCTTTTTGTAAGACGTCCTAACGGCTGTAAAAGCTTGTGGTATTATTCATTGTGTAAAATCTTCATCTTAAAAGTACTAAAGCTGTCAAATAAGTGTTGTGTTGTGTGTAGAAAGTACAATATTTCCCTCTGAAATGTAGTGGAGTGGAAGTATGAAGTGCCATAAAATAGAAACACTCAAGTAAAGTACAAGTACTTTGTACTTGTACAAATTGTACTTAAGCGCAGTAATTGACTAAATGCTACTTTCCACCACTGCACACTAACACACACACATTTGCAGACATACAGAAACATGTATGTCATTTATTTAGTGCAGTGGTTCCCAATGTGTGGGGCAGGTCCCTCAGGTTGGGGCGCGGAGTGAGGGCGACAAAAATGGAACGAGAAACCTAAACAAATAACTACAGGCCAAATTAAGTATGGCAGTGCTCTTACAGCATATAGCCTGCAGCTAACTTATTTGGTGATGAGTTTATAACCTACTTTGTACTTACATAATAAGGTCAGGGGAGGGGGTCTGCCATAAAAAAGTTTGGGAGCCGCTGATGTAGTGTCTTTGGAAGAAAGTAAAGTGAGAAAGTGAGTGTGTCGCTCTCACACACTCAAGTCAAGGCTTGATTACCTGGTATATCTGTGCTGAAAAGAGTGTGTGCATGTACATGTGCACACACACCTACCTTTGGATGGAAATTTCCAACACAGGCATACACACACATGTGACATGCCATGATGTTCACACCACAGACAAGATGCTATCATACACACACACACGCACACACACAAATAAATCAATCAATCAATCAAGTGCTGCTTCTTCCCCTCTCGTGGTGCATATACGTGTAGGCTGTAAAACACGGTGCTTCTGTTAGTGTCATCTTCTTGACGTACTCTGAACAAGGTCTGTGGTGCATCAGGAACGCTGTGAGAAGAATTCTGCTATTTTTTTTAAGGATTTCAAGGGAGTGGTTGCTGTGAACTGGCAGTTATGCAACAAACTAAATATACCTTTCCTCTTCCACACTTAGGTGACTACAGAAAGGATGAGCTGCTGGAGAGTGCAAGGTGTGTTTTTAAATGTTTTATTATTGTGACATTTCTCTATGCTCTTAAAGAAAATCATCCTCTGCTAGACATGACCAGATGTTTTGTGTTAGCCCTGATCAGTCACATCAGTGATAGTGTGACTGGGAGCACCACTGCGATGCAACTTGAGAATAGAACACAAACACATGTTGTTGTGTAATGGGAGAGGGGGTGTTGATTTATATGAATAGAATAAAGTAAAATCAGAGAATTTCTAGGTATAATGTAGAATAGACATGAGTAGAATAGCATTAACTTGAGTAGAGTAGAATTGAATAGAATGGAAGGTTTTGAAAGTTCTTCCCTGTAAGACCTTCCAGGTAAACAGAACACTGAAGGCCACCCACCAACAGTCAGTGCCACTGAATGAAGTCCAGTCAACATTAGAGCCGTCCACATCCATACCAGTGTCATTAGTTCCTGCCAAAAGCAGCTCCATCCAGATACAGATGTGCTCGTAAATTAATGGCCACGCAACAAAATTTGTCTCCCTCAAACCAGCCCTGTCCAAATCTGTCTCCTCAAGTCTACAGTCTCTCACCAAAACCTGTACCATTAAAATGTCACGAGCCAATAGATATGTCCCATTGACAGCGACTGTTCTACACCACCGATGAAAAGAGCCCAAAAGAACCCTAAGGAACGCGACTGGAACCTGAAGCCTACAGTGCTGCAGATATTCAGGAACAGCAGCAGGGTTCTGGGTTCTTCCAGTGGTTCCACTCTGACTCTAGCGTCTTGTCTTTTTTGTTCAGGAGTGGGAACGAGGAGAAGCTAATGACATTGCTAACGCCTCTGAATGTCAACTGCCATGCCAGTGACGGGAGGAAGGTAGAGAACACATTCATTCTTCCACATGGTGGCTGTAATTGTGATTGAGTGTCTTCATGTAATGTGTGTGGTTGTAAATGGGATGGTGGATGTTTGTTCCTTCAGTCGACTCCGCTGCATCTGGCTGCCGGCTACAACCGTGTGAAGACAGTCCAGCTGCTGCTTCAGCACGGTGCAGATGTCCATGCCAAAGACAAGGGGTGAGATGTGTGTGTGTGTGAGTGTGTGTGTGTGTGTGTGTGTGTCTGTTTGTGTGTGTGTGTGTTTGTGTTTGTGTGTGTGTGTGTGTGTTTATGTGTGTGTGTGTTTGTTTGTTTGTGTGTGTGTGTTTGTGTGTGTGAGATAGATGCCAAGTGAAAAAGAGTGTGTGTGGTCATGCCAGCAACAGCGGCTGTGTGTGTGTGTGTGTGTTCACATGCCAGTGTGTATGAGTGCATGTTTACTGACACATCAAAAGCTGACAGACACTGGGCTGTGTGTATGTGCACCGAGTGTGTGTGTCTGCACGTGTGTGTGTATGTGTGCGCTTCACTGTGTATATATGCATGTGTGAGAATTACAGTGTTAATTTTGGCAGCTATTTTAGATTTAGTCTTAGTCTTTAGACGAAAATGCATATTAGTTTTAGTCACTTTTAGTCATTTTTATCCTGCTTAGTTTTAGTCTAGTTTTCGTCGACGAAAACTCAGAACATTTTAGTCTAGTTTTAGTCGACGAAGTCTCATTACATTTTAGTCTAGTTTTAGTCACATTAAACAAAAAATTAAGTCCATCTTATAGTCACATTAAACTCCTTTCCATCCCTTGTCAGGCCCGGGGACCCCTTGTGTTGTGTCTACAACTGCATAATAGTCAAGCTTGCAGTACGTAAACTGTGGATGCAATTAGTCTCTAAGATACAGGTCTCCTATGCCTACAGCTGAATTCCAATTAATTCAATGTAAATAATAATTTTAAGGCAATACTTAATTAACAGTATTATCATTAAAATATAAGAGAATATCAAGTCTAGATTTTGAAGATTCAAATGATGTGATAACACAATACAACTACTATGCCTACCTGGCCTTAGTTAAATCAACCACATATCCTCCATATGAATTGCTGTGCAATCTGATAACCAACATACAGTATTTAGCTAGACGGATAGTTTGAGAGTTGAAAGTAGTGCTAATAACAATTGCATAAATAGACAAGGATATGTAAACCAATCACATTCATTTATTTTTTCTTGATTAATGTCATGCGTGGCCTGTCCTATAGTCCATTCTGCAATGTGTTTACTAGCTAGTTATCGATAGCTAGTATAACTTAGCTATGCTACCTCATAGTTAGCCAACGTTAGCTAGCTAAAAGTTTTGGAACTCATTTGCCAAGCCAAACGGGAGGTTTCAATCGAAAATGACTAGCTAGTTATCCAAGCTGACACAACCTATACACTCGACTGCCCCTTTGAAGTTAACTTAACGTTGGCTAATATATTCGAATAACTAGTTAACATTAGCTAATTATCATTGACAGTTACTAGCTAATTTACCTTGGCATAAATGGCAGGGTTGTCTTGTGCGCTTTCAGGTGCCTCTTGTTGTGTTCTTCCCATCTATTTTGAAGCCACAAGGTTTCTCTCTGGTTATTGCGGTGTATTGTGTTTTATTTTCTGTCAAGTTATAATTTAAGACTGTCCAGATATCTATTCTTATTTGTCTTCCAGTACCGAGTGCTTGAACTTCAGCCATCATAACGTTAAGCCATAGGGCGTCACTTGCATGTCTGGCCATCTCAGGGAGTGGAGGAGGGATAGATACAGGACCGGGCAACATTCAACCAATGATGTGCATACAAGTTTAGAAAAAAAAAACAATTGTGACTTAGTCAACCACCAACATTTTCGTCTCGTCTCGTCTCGTCAACGAAAGTTAAAATAGATGTAGTCATAGTTTTTATTTATAAAGATCCGTTTTCGTCACGTCTTAGTCTCGTCTTAGTCACGGGAAAAAGGTCGTTAACGAATATTTTTCGTCATAGTTTTCGTCAACGAAATTAACACTGGTGAGAAAAAGGCAGAGGGAGAAACTTTGTGGTCATGCCAACAATTGCCTTGGGCACCAGGCAGCGTGTGTGTGGTCATGTGCCCATTCACGCAACAGCCTTGGGTACCAGGCTGTGTTTGCAGTCATGCCAACTCAGACAGTGGGTCATTTGTGTGTGTGTGTGTGTGTGTGTGTGTGTGTGTGCGTGTGTGTGTGTGTGTATGTATTAATGTATTTATTTGTGTGTCTGCTGCTGGCCAGAGATAAATGAGTCTTGTTTTCCTTCAGTGATCTGGTGCCTCTTCATAATGCCTGCTCGTACGGACACTACGAAGTGACAGAGTTACTCGTGAAGGTCTGTTTCTCTCTCAAACTTTTACTAACAGTAATATACCACGGGTTATTTTATACAGCGCGATGCATGTATACACACATTCAAAATCACAATGCTAGTGATATTGGTAACAATAACCATTAGTAGTAATGTTAATGATAGCATTAAGAAAATGCTAATATAAAAATGTCACATTGGATGCATTGAGTAGATTTTGATCTGAGATGACGAGTGTGTGAGGGTGTTTGTAAGAGAATGTTCTGTATTTTGTTACTTCAGAGCAGTTACTCGGCAGTTGTATTCGTTCACCTATGTCTTACTTTTCTCTCTCTCTCTCTGTCTCTCTCTCTCTCCCTCTATCTTTCTCTCTCTCTCTCCCTCTCTCTCTCTCTCTCCCTCTCTCAGCATGGGGCCTGTGTAAACGCCATGGACCTGTGGCAGTTCACACCGCTGCACGAGGCCGCGTCCAAGAACCGCATGGAGGTCTGTTCCCTGTTGCTAAGCTACGGGGCCGATCCCACCTTCCTCAACTGCCACAACAGGAGTGCCATCGACCTGTCACCCACCGCCCAGCTCAAGAAACGCTTGGCATGTGAGTCATAGCCACTCTTCCCTCTGTGTTATCCATCTAATAGCTTACATTTACATTTAGTCATTTAGCAGACGCTTTTATCCAAAGCGACGTACAAAGGAGAGAACAATCAAGCTACGAGCTATAGAGACCTATGTAAATACTACTTTACATAAGAAATAAAAAGTGCAGGGATGTAACTACTGGAAGTGCGAGTTAAGTACTAGTTAGAGGAGATAGCGTTAGAGGAAACATAAGGAGAGGTAGAGGAAGGAAGAGGACGGGAGAGGAAGTGCAAGTTAGGAAAGGAGGTATAGCATCGCGTAGCATCACAGACTAGATGTATAGTATATTATCCTAGTATAATTACTTTGAAGTCAGTATCTTAATGTGCACATTGTGATGTAATAAATCTGGCCTCCTTCCTCTCCGCCTCCACCCCCACCCCTCCTCAGATGAGTTCCAGGGTCACGCTCTGCTCCAGGCAGCACGGGAGGCTGACATGGCGCACCTCAAGAAGCACCTCTCCCTGGAGACCGTCAACTTTAAACACCCCCAGACCCACGAAACCGCCCTGGTACACCCCTACAAGAGCCCACAGCTTACTCACCACGTGTTATAGGCAGTAACCAACTCACAGGCTGACGCTGTATCAGTGATAACATACAGTATTACAATATAACAATATTAATGGAAAAGGAAAATGTCTGACCTGTTGGATTCACTTAGAGTAGTATTACATACATCTCACTTTTGCTGGTTCGAGACTTACCTCATACATTCCAGTTTGTGTAGTCGCAGTGTAAATCATTCATGAGTTCTTCCCTCTTAATTTACAGCACTGTGCGTCAGCGTCACCCTACCCCAAAAGAAAACAGGTCTGTGAACTACTGCTAAGAAGAGGAGCCGGCGTGAACGAAAAGACAAAAGAGTGAGTGTATACCTGTCTCTCCTCAAAGCTCCCAAGGAGAAAGCCCTCTCAAATACATGACTGTTTACAAAGGAATCTATAAACTATAGATGTAGACTTTTCCTGATGGTGATTTTGTTATGGTGAAGACTTGAGAAAAAAATAATTGGTCCCTATTTTGACGGCGAGAACGGCTGGCAGGAGTGGCAGAGCGTGTGCACTGTTGTACTGAAAAGGAGCAAAGAGCTTCATTAGCATTTCCCACCGAGCATAATTGAGACTGCATTCAGAACAGAAAGATGGCACACTTAAGAATGCCGCAATGTTGGATTGTTTTTCTAGGTTTTTCTGTTCTGTTCAGCTTGGATCCTGATTATTCTATCTACTGACAAGTATACTTTTTCGTTGTGAGTGTTATTATACGTAATAGTACCTATCTGAGCAGCTGGTAAAGATGTGGCCAAAGTGTAGTAAGTACTAAGTGGGCAACTTAGCGAAAGCCGACCGATAGCATTGAGCGATCCCTTTAGACTGAATGCGTCAGATAAGACTGCAATGTAAGAAGATGGCAATATCGCCAAGGGTTCCGCACGGTGTTCTCGAGGATCGCTTTTACAAGCTTTTATAAACCGTAATGCTTCTTTTGTTGTTCAAAACAAATACATTCATGGACACATAATTGTAGCCTGTCAGACCTGTTTTAAAATACCCTAGCCACATCCACGAAAAGGTCTTTTGTGGAGAATGCGCTGGTGTGTTCTTCTGCCTTCTAATTGAACTACAATATGAGAATAGAAATAACAGGAAAAGTCATTATTGTGTATTTACATCGTGGATTCGTTCACTGCAGATTTCGCATTTCATTCAAGTCGTACAAATTAGACTACCTCTTCCCAGACGCTCAAGTCTTTCAAGGGGTTTAACTTTTGAAAACAAATGTTTTAGTAGAATAAGCAGTTTTCCGCCAGCTGTTTTCATTGTCAAAATAGGGCTCATTGTGTTTAAAAGTATACACATGCATATTTATGCTGAAATTCAATGCATTTGTTTTATTTTATTTCAATACAAGTCAATACATTTCTTTTGACATAAATATATGTTTTATTGTGTGTGTGTGTGGTTGTGTGTACGTGTGTGTGTGTGTGTGTGTGTGTGTATGTGTGTTTGTGTGTGTGTGTGTGTGTGTGTGTGTGTGTGTGTGTGTTTGTGTGTGGTCTTAAAGCTTCCTGACTGCTCTCCACCTGGCTGCTGAGAGGTCTCATAACGACGTCATCGAGGTGCTGGTGAAACACGAAGCTAAAGTAAGCACCGCTCTCATCCTGCTGCTGAGGTGTGATGGCACTAACACACACACGATATGTGTGAATTAGCATGCTGAATCAACAGTGTCTCACACACACACACACACACACACACACACACACACACACACACACACACACACAATATGTGTGAATTAGCATGCTGAATCAACAGTGTCTCAGACACACACACAGACACACACACACACACACACACACACACACACACACAATATGTGTGAATTAGCATGCTAAATCAACAGTGTCACAAACACACCAACACACACACAGAGACACACACAAACTGTACACATGCACTTATAGTGCGGAAATTCACGTTGTCCACCAAGATATGCTTATACTTGTATTTACATACTCAAATGTGTGTGTGTGTGTGCGTGTGTGTGCATGTATGTGTCCACACACACACACATGCACACATACACGTACTGTGCAGGTGCACTGACAGTATGCAAATTCGCTTTACCAACTGAAGCATGTCTATTCAATCGTATTCAAATCTGTGCGTGTGTGTGTGTGTGCGTGCGTGTGTGTGTGTGTGTGTGTGTGTGTGTCCAGGTAAATGCCGTGGATCACCTGGGCCAGACGGCGTTGCACCGGGCGGCCCACTGCGGCCACCTGCAGACGTGTCGGCTCTTGTTGAGTGCTGGCTGTGACCCCCGCCTGACCTCTCTGCAGGGGTTCTCCCCTTCCCAGCTGGGCTCCCACAGCGTGCAGGAGGTGCTACAAGGTGACGATCACACACCCACACACACACACACACACACACACACACACACACACACACACACACACACACACACACACACACACACACACCTCCAGCATCAGTAACTTACACACATACGCCCCTATAGCATCATTAACTGCAATATTCAGGAGGTGCCACAAGGTGACGATGCTACCCCCAATACTCTCCTTCTAATGTCAGTAACACCCACACCTCAGTATTAACCCCCAACACACACCAGTAGCATCCTTTCACACCCTTCTCCTCAGCCCAGACATTCCTAACAGCCCACCTCCCCAGCATCTAGAACCTTACTCACTGGCACCACCACCGCCACTACACCGCCACCGCCACAGCTGTCCCCAAACACTCCCGTCACTCAGCCGAAGTTTGTCTGTATTTGTTTGGATTCGTTGTTGCATTTGAAGTTCACAAGTCCCCAGTGTATTAGACGATAAATTTGCGCTTCATCATAAAAGGTCCCTGAACCTGAGGTTGTCCACCTTACCTGAACCAGCTGTGTCTCAATGAGGTAAGGAAAAGGGAGAACTGTCTTGATGTCTGTCCTAACAGTCAGTCCTGAAATTCTAATGTTAGAGGCTGACTTGCTCTTTCCAGACGTTCAAGGGTTCAGTGTCTATGTGTTTATGTATTTATTCTGTTTTTTTTTTTTTTTTTAATGAACCCTTCATATCTCAAAGGGAGAAGTTAGAAATGTAATGTTAAATACAACCATAGGCCTATCAGTTTCTCCTGAAGCTGTAGCGGATCAGTGCGCTTGTCTCTCACGCCTTGATGGAGTGATTGTACTCAAGAAGCCATGACCTATATAACACGGTAAAACTGGTTGGGGTGGTTCACAACATCCGAACAGTGAAAGCACCTGTGTGGGGTTGTGGCTACGTAATCACTGCCTAACCAGAACACCGCCTGCCTGAACTTCCCAGCCAGCCGAAGAGAGTGCTCAACAGACATCCTTTTTCCACGACAGAAATACATTAAGAAAAACCTGAAACTGTATGTAAACAACAGCCTCAGTTCTGTTTGTGTGGAGCTGGGTTGCCATCCAACTCATTCGAATATTTAAAGCGCATTCATGAAAATTCGCCTCAAGAAAATTCGAGTCCCTCCACTGTGCTATGCAAATGAAAAATGGGCACGTTCCTAATCAGGAGGGGACTTGTGAGCAGCTGTGGGTTCAAAACTAAGGGTTGACAGGGGAACTTAACTGGAAACAACAACTGTGATTTATTTGTGGATAAACTAGATTCTATCAGCCTTAGTCGCATTATACCCCTATGCGAATCGGGAGTTAATCCATCCCCTCTAGCGAATATTTCTTATTCGACTTAGAAGATGTTATGCAAATTTCAAGCGTTCCTACTCAGGATTTCCTATTCGAATGGTCAAAATTCACATTCAAAAGTTGGATGGAAACACACTCTGTGACCCTGTCTTGTCGCAGTCATGGGTAATTGATACCGAAACATGGCCATGGATCCCACATGTGTAAATGAATGCTAAGTTTGATGAATATGCTCTCTTGGAGAAAATGCTAAATAGAAAATCATTAGACTTATTTATTGATACGTGTATTGAAGTCATAAATGTGATATATAAAATAGATATATAACATTTGCACAGAGCAGCCCTTACTGGGAAATGATCAAAAGAATCATCGTTTTCTCATAGCATCCTCGTCAGTTGCCAGCTGTGATAAATTCAGGGCTTTTGTACTAATTGCTCCTCTTCACTGTCTGATTAACACACCCCATATAATCCCATCAATGTTTCTGAAGCATTTAGATGTGCTTTGTTTAATATGGCAGATGCCATTCAAGATTCAGCATTCAAGTCCTCACAACAATTTTAGTTAAACTTAACACATACAATATACCTGTATGTGCCCATGGTGCGATTTAGCATGTTTTGTGATAAATGTTGAACTTTTTGCATTTTTTCTCAGAGGGAGCTTTGGTTGGGAACTCAGACACCGAAAGGCAGCTTCTGGAAGCTTCTAAGTCAGGAGACCTGGAGGTAGTAAAGGTGTGTAGTGTGTGGCTGTGCTTGTGTGTGCTCAGGTGTGTATGGGTGTGTGTGTGGCTGTGCTCAGGTATGTGTGTGGGTGTCTTTGCATGCATGCATAACCATTGTAGTCTAAAGTGAGTTATGTGTGTGCAGAAGATTAGGTCTAAAGTGTATGATAATGTGGCTTTTATGTATTTTATGCTACATGTATATCTCTGTGGGTGTATATGTGTGCGTGTGTGTGTGTGTGTGTGTGTGTGTGTGTGTGTGTGTGTGTGTGTGTGTGTGTGTGTTAGACATACACTTTTACTGATTCCTCTGGTCTTATATGTGTTTATTCTGTGTGTGTGTGAGACATAAACTTTTATTGATTCCTCTGGTCTCACACACGTGTATTCTTTGTGTCTGTGTGTCTCTGTGTGTGTGTGTGTGTGTGTGTGTGTGTGTGTGTGTGTGTTTTCTCACCTGCAGAAGCTGTGCACGCTGCAGAATGTGAACTGCAGGGACGTGGAGGGCAGGCAGTCCACCCCTCTGCACTTTGCCGCCGGCTACAACAGGGTGGCCGTGGTGGAGTACCTGCTACAGCACGGGGCCGACGTCCACGCCAAAGACAAGGGGTGAGACAGCAACAACCCCCCTACACACACACACGCACACGCACACCACACACGCACGCACGCACGCACGCACGCACGCACGCACGCACGCACGCACGCACGCACGCACGCACACACACACACACACACACACACACACATTTAAATAATTTATTTGAATCCACTAATCATATTCTGTACAGAAAGGATTCAAACATTTCTCAGAGGTTGAATACAGCTTAGTGACTCATGGGTACAAGAAACATCTCCTACGCCAAACAGCAAGACTACCTATAACAGCTGATACAGAGCAGAACTTTGCTAGTTGTTTTGATTGTCTCTTACTAAGTCCTGCCAGTCGTAGCCCACTGACCGAAAGCTTATGGACATGCCCCAGGCTTCCAAATATCAATACTACCATCTTACATGTATAGCCTAGGTCTCTCATCTTAGCAACAATGGGCTGGTATTTGGTCAACTTGTCAAGGAAGGCTATGTCCATATAGAGGTCATAGACACAGGCTACCTCAAGGACTACTACCTCTCTTTTAACCTTGTCCAAGAAAACAACATCAGGAGTGTTAGGGATGTTGCAGAACACATCATCAGAGCTGTTAAACCAATCTGGCATTATACGGGAGTGTTTGTACATTGACACATTGGGGGGGAATACTCCCTTAACAGTACTAGAAATTAGGTCGACAATGCAGTCATGGCGTGCAGTATAAAGTCCTTTGTACTTATTGCAGCCATTAACAATATGAGCAATGGATTCTAAATGTTGGTTGGGATTAGAGTGCATTATACAGTGTGGATGATGAGTGTTAGGGTACCATAATGCTAGATTGTATTTAGTTGGCAACACCTGTAGTCTGGCTTTAACAGTAAATCAGAGGATGTCCTCTCCTACAGCAGCATTCCTATACATTGAATGAGAGACAGAGTGGTCAGCAAAGTCAAGGCATGCCAACTTCCCCTGCAGTCTCAGTCCAGTCCAGTGTTGTTTTGTCTCTGCCTGTTTAATGTTCAGGAGGGACTTTCTTGCTGTTGTGTTGTGGAGTGTTTGTTGTGTCCCATTGTGGTAGACAGTAGCATCCACATTAACACACACACACACACACACACACACACACACCACACACACGCACACCACACACACACACACACACACACACACACCACACACACGCACACCACACACACACACACACACAAACACACACACACACACACACACACACACACACCACACACCACACTCTGCCTTTTTCTCACACATGCATATATACACAGTGAAGCGCGCACAAACACACACACGTGCAGACACACACACTCGGTGCACATACACACAGCCCAGTGTCTGTCAGCTTTTGATGTGTCAGTAAACATGCACTCATACACACTGGCATGTGAACACACACACACACACACAGCCGCTGTTGCTGGCATGACCACACACACTCTTTTTCACTTGGCATCTATCTCACACACACACACACACACACACACACACACACACACACACACACACACACACACACACACACACACACACACACACACACACACACACAAACACACACACACATAAACACACACACACACACACACACACACACAAACACACACACACACACACCACACACCACACACACACACACACACACCACACACCACACACACACACAAACACACACACACACACACCACACACCACACACCACACACCACACACCACACACACACACACACACACACACACACACACCACACACACCCACACATCACACACCACACACACACCACACACACACACCACACACCACACACACCCACACATCACACACCACACACACACCACACACACCCACACATCACACACACACACACACCACACACCACACACACACCACACACACCACACACCACACACCACACACCACACACCACACACCACACACCACACACCACACACCACACACCACACACACACACACACACACACACACACACACACACACACCACACACACCCACACATCACATCACACACCACACACACACACACACACACACACACACACACACACACCACACACACCCACACATCACACACCACATCACACACCACACACACACCACACACCACACACACCACACACACACACACACACACACTCCTGTCCCCATCAAAGACAAAGGGTGAGACAGCAATAACAAGTGGAAGTATGACTCCCACTTTATAATAAGTGTCCTTCTTACAGACTACTTACCTTACCTTACTAGTTTACTACC
>NC_045174.1:14343019-14355519 GCF_900700415.2 Clupea harengus | reverse complement strand
TGTGGGTGTGCTCGTGTCCTCCTGCCCCGGCAGCACGTGGACGTGGCGGCGCTACTCATCCGCTACAACGCGTGTGTGAACGCCAGCGACAAGTGGGCCTTCACGCCGCTGCACGAGGCCTCCCAGAAGGGCCGCACTCAGCTGTGCGCGCTCCTGCTTGCCCACGGCGCCGACCCCGCGCCCTGCAACCAGGAGGGACAGGCGCCGCTCGAGCTCGTCACGGTACCATTCATCGCTCATCTCTCGCCGCCTCGGCCTCTGGTGTTCTGCGTCGTCGTTTTGTGCCACAAACCTCCCACCTCTCTCTCCATATCTTTCTCTCTAATTTTTCTCCATTTCTCTTTTTGTATATCCATCTCTCTCCATCTCTCTCTCTCTCTTATTCTGTGCCTGCGTCTGTCTGTGGTATTTTTCACACCCTGGCGTTCTTGCCACTGGAGGATCATAGTATCCCACAATCCCCTTCCCTCTACCTCTTATGTGCCTCATCCTGTCCCATGATGCCCAGTAGAGGAAGGATCGAGAAAGAGAGAGACTTCCTCCCCAGCTGTTTCCGCCGCTGTGCTCCGTCTCACCGCAGTGCATGATGGGAGTCAGAGCCTGAAATTAATTTTTGACTACAGACTTGCTTATAATGAATAACTAGCGTAGACCCTGTTTTACATTTCGCTACATGTCCGTGTATGTGACAAATAAAGCACTTGAACTTGAACTTGAACTTGAACTTGAATAACTCTCGCCAACCTTATGGTTCACACAAGCAGGTAGTCTTTCCACATACAGTATGTTTTGAGAACATTTGGTGCAGCTTGTAGTACTTTTGTAGTACTTTTAGTACTTTTCCAAAACAGCTAGCTACATAGACTGACCTAAATTAATCTCAGGCTCTGACGCAAACACACCCACACTTTCCCTTAGTTGTGCCCTCACTTGTACTGTCACATGTAGCCTTCAGGGTCTTTTCATCCTCTGCCTGGGCTCTGACTTCCTCTACCCACTTTGGGTCAGATCGGTCCAAGGTCGCCTGCTAACTGGGTAGAAGTTCTCTGAAACTCTCTGAAATGCCACAATTCTCTCCAATTCTTCTCTTCATTTTTGCCAAGAAAGGCTGGCTTCTGTGGAACTGTGTACCTCAATAAAAATGTTTGTGTCTGTCATTTCATTTTGGTGTATAAAAAAATATTTTTTTACCGTGCTAGTTAAAATAGGCCCCTGTGCGACAAAATATTATTATATAATCTGGCTACATTATTATATAGTCTCTAAAAAAATTGCATTTTTCTTTGTGGACTAGACTGAAATTGTGGTGTTTCGGTGCATTTTTCATTTTTCAACAATGTGGTTGATGAATATTTTGAATCCCAGAGGGCTACAGCTACCCTTTGTTTCATATACGGTTCAGTTTTCAAGACATCAAACTTTTTACTATTACTTTTTTTTTTAGCTCTACTTTTTTGCCCAATTACCATGTTACTCAGGGGCAGTTGTTTGCAAATGACACTAACTGGTTGGCATGAGTATCATTCTGTACATTGGTATCCATCATTGTCATTAAAATTCTCAGAGAAGCTGTCGGGAAAAGATCGCTGTGATGGCAGAAATACCAGCTGAGATAATAGATGTATACCAGCACAGTCATGCTCTGTTGTTACGGCAACCGCCAACAGAGGAAGTTTCTCCCGAGTTAATGTGGGTCAGCCCTCTAAATTCACTAATGAGCTGCTGAATGCTGGAAACCGCAGCTGGAGTTAGCGCTTCAGCAGGTGAGTTGCAAAGAATGGGTTTGGTCCAGGTCTGGCGCAGATCGATGACAACACACATAAACAGCGCAGCTCTCTAACTTTTCTCGCCTGAACTTTGGTTGTCGCGAGCTGTCTGTAATGTTCAAGTTCCAGCTGACCATCTTTTGACGTCCTGCACATTTTCCCCATTGTTCCCGTTGGCCTAACTGTGTCACCTGACCTTTCCTTCCCTTTTTTTCTGATTGGCCCCGCTACAGGCGGACGACGTTCGGGCGCTCCTGACCGCCGCCACGCCCCCGTCTGCGCTGCCCGCCTGCTACAAGCCGCAGGTCATCAGCGCGCCAGCCTCAGTTGGCACCCCGCCCCCCGCCCTCTCCTCCAGTGCACCTCCGTCCCCGATGCCCTCCGCCTCTACCCTGGACACCCAGGGCTCCAGCTTCCCTGAGCTGCCCTCCCTCCTGGAGCCCTCTGGGGCAGAGGACATAGAGAAGAGGGAAGAAGGTGAGTGGCTGGATGTGTTTCATATAATGTTATGTCATGTAAATAAATGTAGTGCTATGTGATGTTACATGTAATAATATGATGATATGGTACGATATGTCATGTAATCATGTCATGACATAGTAACGGGGAGAAGAAAGAAGGAGATTAGTAGATAGATATGTTTCATTTTATGTAATGGAATGCCTTGTGATGTTATTATATGTTATAATATGATATGTAATGTAATGCCTCAATACTCCCACACGCTACACGATAGCTTTAGTTCATGGGCGACAGGTCTTGCACGTTCCCCATCAATGAAAGTCGGGTACTATCATGTGTTGTCTATGTGTAGGCGCTGGAATGGACCTGAGCATCAGCCAGTTCCTTCACAACCTGGGCCTGGAGCACCTGCTGGAGATCTTCGACAAGGAGCAGGTAAACATAGTCACATCAGCAACATGTAAACATATTCTCTTTAACTACAGCACTACTGATATTTTTTAATGGAATTTAATTGGTTTTTCTTTGTGCAGTGTGGTTACTAATAGGAACAAAATAAATGAGTTGATTAAATAATGTATTATAGACGATGATTTCCCTACGCGCATGTGTTAAAATGCATGCAAACCTGAGATGCATTCAAAATAGCAAACAAAGGCAGTTTCAAACAGATTAATTTGCTTTGAGTTCTCTGCGAACAAACATGGACGCTGGTTTACAGTTTAAATCGAACAATTTAGAATGCTTATAAAAAAAAAACATTTAATTTTATTCAAAGAAAATGCATTCGCCTTGAATGTTAGCTTCTGTTCACTGAATTTGAAAGCACCTCTGATTATGCCCACAAAATATATCCAAACAGAATTCCTAAAAGGTTGTAAGCCGGTATTCCTCTGAAGCCTGGCATGCACATTCCCTTTCTCCTTCTTATGAAATGCCCCTTATCATGTAAACCAGCCTCTCTTTATAGGAGACCATAATTGGTCACTTGAGTGTAAACATTGGACTTGTTAATTATCCTTGGACAAGTGTGTATTCTGAGTTATTCTGAGCTGCCATGGTAATGAGGCGGGTCATGGTTGTCTGTCAGATCTCTCTGGACGTGCTGGTGGAGATGGGTCACAAGGAGCTGAAGGAGATCGGCATCAACGCCTATGGCCACCGCCACAAAATCATCAAGGCTGTGGAGAGACTGCTGAGCGGACCACAGAGTACATACACACACACACACACACACACACACACACACGCAAACACACACACACACACACACACACACACACACACTCACACACTCACACACTCACACACACACACACTCACCCGAGTGCACAAACGAGTACCCAGTATCCTACCTTACACATCCACATCCCTACATACGCTATCCTCACCTCAGAGCAGCGTACAATGTCTTCAAGGCCTATGGCAGACAGACTCCCCAGTGGCCAAGGCACCACATGTCTTATTCACACCGCCTTCTAATTCGCCTCATTGCATATTCAACACTGCTTAAAAGCGTCTTTCTTAGAATACTGAATACTTGCTTGGCTTTAAAGTCATACATATACAATCACCTCTACACATTAAGACTTAATATTTATACATCTGATATGAGATTTCAAAGTGAGTTTGTGGCTTTTAAATTGAGTGCTGAGTCCTCTGAATGTGAATTGAACATTCATATTTTTGTGGAAACCCGATATTCAATCAATTTATATTCTCTAAGTGGATCTTGCATCAGATGTGCGAAACTCAACTTGCAAGGAGAGACATCTGATAACAAATGTCAGGGTCATTTATTTTTCATAACTGCTAAGATATTTGGTAGGCATATCAATGAGAATCTGTGATTTCATCTACCCTCCCTCTGCCTCCTATTATGTAGGTCTGAACCCGTACCTGACTCTGAACACGGCCAACAGCGGCACCATACTCATAGACCTGGCAGCAGACGACAAAGAGTTCCAGTCTGTCGTGGATGAGGTGCTGTACTTTGTGAATCGATTGTACTATATTGATTGTGTTGTGTGTATGTTGTTGATTGGTTGGTTGTATTGTGTGTATATTGTTGATTGGTTGGTTGTATTGTGTGTATGTTGTTGATTGATTGGTTGATTGTATTGTGTGTATATTTTTGATTGGTTGATTGTATTGTGTGTATATTTTTGAATGGATCATATGCATGGATTGCGTATGGATTCCGTCATGCATGGCTTATAAATTAAGATACTATGGTGAAAGCTCCCTTTTTTTGTCCACACCGTCACACAAAAACCACAAATTTTTACTGACATGTTTCAAACACATACTCCTGTTAAGAGATAGCATTTTACTTATGAACTACAATTCCTCGATAAATATGAAGTATCATATTAACCAATAAACAAAACGTTAATCTGACGGAGGTGACATCTATGACGGAGTTGACACATGCCTGACGGTGGTGACAAAAGCTTTTAATTAATCAATTACTGCATTACAACTAAAATAATAGTGCAGATGTTATTTTTATAAACATTTTATTTTTTAAACATCAGTCGACATCTGACGGTGTTGACAAATTAGGTATTATTTTCACAAAACAAATGTATGTAATAGCCATTTTGTTTTTTTCTATTGATGCTAGCTGCTAACAGAACCTACATCATAAGAATAAAGTTAGCTAAATATTTCTAATAATTTCCTTAGAAGTCTGAAGACGGTGTTAAGACATCATGGTTGTGACAGAGGAGATATTAACATTAAGATTTAAAATGTTCAAAAACTATAAGACTTTTCACAATCTGTCATTAATGTTTTCTGCAGAGGTGGCAAGGGGTCTTTCAGAGCTACAGCTGCCCTTGATATTTCCTAATTGTATGATAATTATTGATCCTGGTAGCAGTATAAATTGATAGACATGTTTTGTCCCATGTTTCAAGAATGACTACTAGTTGCCTATAAAAACATACCTTGAAAAGTGTCAAAGTGTCGGTACAGTAGGTGAAAAATGCTCTTATGGACCTATTCGCCCCACAGATGCAGAGTACGATAACAGAACACAGAGATGGTGGGCACGCCGGAGGTGTCTTCAACAGGTACACCATCGTGAAGGTAAGCTTCTTCTGCCATTCACTCATTTACCTCAGTGAATTTCCATTAATTGTCCGATATATGCTCATGACAATGGACACTGTTCTAGTATGGCATTCCTAGCTGTAGTCTCATGGAACCAGACATGTTTAACAATGGGGAAACAAACAAAGTGGCTTGGACCAAGTCATACATTATTCTAGCCAATCAACACGTTGCTTCAGTAGCATGGAATGGAAGGGTGTAATTTGATTGGCTGTAGAGTTCAAATATCAACAACCTGTTTGTCAGAATCATGCACTGTACCTTCAACTAATAAGTACTGTTTTAACCTTGAAAGCCTCTGTGCTGATGTCTTAAGTGAGGTTGTACATGAGATGAAGTCTTTCTTTCAAACCTTCAGATCCAGAAGGTGTGTAACAAGAGGCTTTGGGAGCGCTACACACATCGCAGGAGGGAGGTCTCTGAGGAGAACCACAACCACTCCAACGAACGCATGCTCTTCCATGGTGAGGTCCTCCTCACAAGAACCTCAGTCACTGAATTACTCTTTTAGAACCGACAACACATTCTAGAGTCCTTAACTGCACTTCAGCTTAAATGTTTGACTCAGAACCTTAGCGAAGAGTTTTTTTGTGGAACTGTTGAATTTTAAGTAGCTTTGATGAACCAGTTTAAGCTTCGGTCTTAACGCTGAATTCCATTTTTTCTCCAGCAAAGTTTATTTCGTACTTAGAAATGATGTACACCCTTACATAAAGGTCAGCCCTTTTGCTGTTAAGGATCATGGGAGAAAGTGAACAAAAATAATGTTTGTGTGGTTTATCTACACTCCAAAGTGCCAAAGTTTGCACTTTGTTACTCATTAAAATCCCCAACAATTCAGAATGCTTGTATAAATGATGCAGATTTCCATCCATATCTGCTGATAGGAGGCTATTTTACAGCTTTTGTTTGTCTCATACTGTATACATTTTCCTGTGCGTGTGTGTGTGTTGTTTTGATCAGTGGATGTGTTAAATGAAGGAGGTTTTTTGACCCCGTAGGCTCTCCGTTCGTGAACGCCATCATCCACAAGGGCTTTGACGAGCGGCACGCGTACATTGGGGGCATGTTCGGCGCGGGGATCTACTTTGCGGAGAACTCTTCCAAGAGCAACCAGTATGTTTACGGCATCGGGGGCGGCACCGGATGCCCCCTGCACAAGGACAGGTCCTGCTATGTCTGCCAGAGGTGAGGGTAGTAATAACCTCCAAAGCTCCATACCAGTCACTGGCTTTCCACACGGAATGAAATGTAGTTTCTCTTGCCTACTGATCCTAAATGCAAGGATAGATAATTTACACTTGCTGTACTTTTGGCTACATATATATAATACTGTATATCTCATATTGGCTTTTTTAAATTATACTGGATGATTTTTCAGCAAATGAAAAAGGTCATCAAGTGAAATAAAAACTGATCAGAAAGTCGTGTAGAAGTCGTTTAAAATGAGTCATGCCTCACCCCTCTTTCCCTCCTCAGACATCCTCAAACTAGACTGTTGGTCCCACCACCATCTTTATTGCCTTGTTACACTGGTTGTGTGTGTGGCATATCTGGTTTAGAATGTCTGCCTCTTAACCAAGGTTCTGCCCCTCCCCTCTCTCTCTCCTCCCTTCAGACATCTCCTGTTCTGTCGGGTCACACTGGGGAAGTCCTTCCTTCAGTTCAGTGCTATGAAGATGGCCCACTCTCCCCCAGGACACCACTCCGTCACGGGCAGACCCAGTGTGAATGGCCTGGCTCTGGCTGAGTACGTCATCTACAGAGGAGAGCAGGTACCACAGACACAGCCAGGCTGACAGACCCTACACACAGCAGAAAATAAATACAAAATTGAATGGAAATTAAATTCGGTTCAATTCGATTTTATTTAAAAAGTGCCAATAACAATTTGAAATTGGTCTCTAGGCACTTTACATAGCTCAAAGCCTCTGAACAACCATTCGTTTTAAAATTACTCTCTTTACTCAAGCCGAAGGCAGACGGATAAAGGCAGGACTCTTTTGTATATTCATAGATCTGCGAATACTAAGTGAGGCGAAGGTGTCGAGCTACATCCAAGCCATGTTAAGGCCATGCAGGGAATTTTTTATATCAAAAAAAGATTATAAATACAGAGATGAGTTTTTAAGGGTTTAATCAATGCCAGGAGAGAGACTTTAATATAGGCCTACTGTAGAATTGGATTTACAAAATGTTCTAATATTGACACACCATTTTACTCCATCGAACAGGGCCCTCATTAAACAGATATATCTCTTAACCACACAGCTCTGCAGAATACTTGGTTCTCATTAGTCGGTGTGGAACTGTTCCAAGGTCTTTTATTGTATTGCCGTTTTTTTTTTATCCCACTTTGTTTCTCTCCGCAGGCCTATCCAGAGTATTTAATCACCTATCAGATCCTGAATCCAGAGTCCCCAGCAGACTGAAAGTGCTTGAGGTAAATAGGAAGGAGGATTAGGGCTGGGGGGAGGGAGACACAAAGGGACCCCCCCCCCCTCCTCCTCTCAGCACACAGCTCTACCACCAACGCCTGCCCAGCCCACCAACATCTGCCCTTACCTCCTGTAACATGACTAACCCTGAACCTGACATCCTTCATTTTCCTCTTGTGTCCACCGCCTTAACTCCTGTGTCATGATTAATGAAAGCCAGGCGCTGCACAGCATTCAGTACACATGTCAATGTCAGAGCTGGAAGGACACTGAGTTGTCGCAGCAGAGTGGGCTCAGGAACATGACAAGGCTGCTGTCCTTGCCATCAGTGCAAAGATGTCCAGCTGTCCTTTCTGTAGATAAGCCTTCCAAGTGCGTTTAACATCAAACGCTAGTCGAACACGAATCTTATCTGATCTGATGCTAATGGTCCAAAAACTCCGAAGTGCAGAAAGGGGGGGGGGGTGTAGAGGAGCACTGCAACTGTGGATGAAAAGGGATTTTTGCCGAGAACGATTTCAGTCTAACATCCCACTAACTCTGGAACGGGTTTGGACCTTATCTGTGTTGAATCCATTCTAGAGTCAAGGGTTTTATCTGGGATTGCTGTGACTCTCAGTCCTGCCTCTAAAGAGATCCATGTGCAGCATTATCAATTGGGTAATGTTAACCAGACATCCCCCAAACCTTGTTAGAGCCCAAATGTTACATTACTAAAAGGAAGTCTGGTAGTTTTAGGAGCAAAGAAAGACCTCTGCTTCTGGGGGTTAGTTCCTAATGAAGCGTCAGTTCCCCAGTAGGCTTACAGCACAATACGTTTCCATAGAAACTCTTGGACAAACCTGCAATGCATTCCCTATTGCGGGGCAACTATCGTCTTTAAACGACAGAGACGAGCATAGTGATCACACTCTGTCCCTTAGTTACGCTGATGGTGGTCAACAACATTTCCTGAAAACACACCCTTGGTCCACATGTGGAAGAGGTCCAGTACTATAACCAGATCTTTACTTTAGTCAGCTGACAGGTTTAGATTTGACTCACGTGTCTTAAAACATCAGACTTTTGACTGCCCGAATTTGATACCTGCTGTTAGTCAAGGGCAGAGAGAGGCCAGACAGGCACAGGCTTCCCTGTGGGTTTCCAGGAAGACGATGCCACACTGGTTCTTTTACAACCTCCCATGTTCTCAATGAACTAGATCTACACTGGCATGGCCAAGGAGCATGTTTTGCCAGCAAACCTAGTCAGAGCCCTGAAACGCTAGATGGGACCGTTATGTGGAATCCTTAAGGACAACTTGTGTGGAACAAGGTACGGTTATGGTTATTTATTCAGATGCCACATGGAAGTAGGCAGTAAGGAGAATGTTTGGTACGGAGTGTCGGGCACAGAGTTTTAGCAGTGTGTGTGGCAGTGTTTCTTCTTCAGAGGTGCAAGTCACCAAGATAGAAGCCAGTGGGGTTGCACCAGGGCTAGAACCAGGCTAGAACCAAGGAGGATTATCGGTTAGTACATGGCAACCCTGTCCACAGGTCTCTCTGGCTGAAGCGCATCTTTCTCTGGCTTATGTCGATTGACTCTCCTTATATTTGCATGCACATTATTTATACAGTGTATAATTGTGCTTTTCACTTTGTTTTTCATATTTGGTTTGGTTTTCAGCACTTTATGAAGTTCAAATGAAAGAGTACGCATATCTTTATCTGTCTCGGTGTAAGTGGTGGTCATTTGTCGTGAACAGGCAAAAGTCGCCACAAAGTCTCAAAACACACAACTTGTGTGCATTGCAGTGAAGCCGGTGACGCAAGTAGGCCTATGTTATTTATTTCATGTAAGGCATTGTATATAGATTTTTTTTTCATATAGAACATTGTATGTTATTTAATTGATGTGTACACTTGTCACAGATGCATTCGGTGCTTAAATTACTTTTAGAGGCAGTCCAGTTCTTCCCAGCTCTGGCCAGACTAGATCCATTCCTCTCTCATATTAGCAACTGGCTGTCCATAAACGCGCACACACACACACACACACACACACACACACACACACACATGAACATGGCGGTCGTTTGTTTCCATGGCAACGGCCGCAAACCATCATCTGAAGGAGGAGATAATTGTAAAGATACCGCTTGCGGTACATTCCCCCCCACTCCGGCGATCTCCTGCGTGGCCGTCCTCTACGCCTCCCAGCAGAATCGGTCACTATCAATCAACCTCAGACGTCTGCTCTGCCGCTGCCACTCCTCAAGGACCTCTTTGCCATTCAGGCGCTTTTATGTAAAGATACTTTGCATAAGCGTACGCCAAGGGACACACACTGCCAAAAAAAGAGTAGTAGTTTCTACCCAGGAACTTAACTTGGTGGTCTGTGCAAATATGAATGTGTATTATGTAAGGATAGTGCGCTACTGACTTGACTGTAAAGGGAAACTGTTTTGTGTGTATTTTTAAACCATTCCTTCAAACTAAAGAACTGTTGGATGCACTGTTGTGTATAGAGGGCTTACTGTTGCTAACAACACCCCATGTGATGAGTGATACTCCTCCGGCGGTCATCTTCTGTCATGAATGTCTCTGGATTGCTCCTGTGGTGTCATGTTTTGGGGAATAAAACAAACTGTGTTTGAACTTATTAATTTCTTCTTCATCTTTGCTTTTTTATCTAAGTAGCAAGACCAGACAAAGAGCACACAAATGCTTAAATCATAATCCTAACTGTGTTCTGAAATTGTATACTATATTTAATACTATTTACTGTTCCTTTTCTTAGGTTTCTAGGCTTACTTGTGTGCACACAGACGTGTGTGTGTGTTTCCCCCCTTGTCATGTGCTTTAAAAAATGTCAAATTGTTCTTTATTGTATAAAAGCAGCTGAGATTTCGAAGGCCTAGTTTTTTTTAAAGGAAAGCCCAGGCTTTGGGGAATAGGCTGGAGCATTCAATCATTTTTTATCTTCCTTACAGAGACAAATTTGTCCAGACCTGTCATTTCATCATCTCGTTTCATGATTTTGCTCTGATTACTCATCCTTTTACCTATGATTACATTTACATGATGGTTTTTTATTCTTGCAAAGAAACTTTGAAACCGGCAATAAACATAATTTTCAGTGACCATAACAGACCCTACTGAGGCGACTATAGAAGAGGTATTGGGTTACATTCTTGTATTGTGCCATGGCATATAGATACAGTACATAATTAAAAAAACCTATGTCCTATAACTATCAATAAACTGCATTTACAGTACTTTACAGCATTCACTCTATTTGCGTGGTGCAACCCATTCAGGTCCTATTACAAGCACAAAACTGCATTCACAGACACTGAATATCTGTGGTCAAATTTATTTTTCAGGAGAGAGGAACTCTCACCTGTCACTCTTTCTCGATAAAGGCAGCTGATTAAAACCACTCCTGTGGTGGCATCATATATCATAATGCACAGCGATGAAGAGTTCTATTCAGAACAGCGGTCTGCACTGAATAGGGCATTTGGTCTCCAGTAGTCTAGAAATGTTAAGTCTTTGTGCTTCTTTAATGACTTAAAAGAAATCAAGCCAATCAAATAATGTACTCTTTACAATCCAACTCCACTGAGATTTGAGTCGGGTTGAATTATTTTGCACCACAGGTTAGTTTTTAATTTAGCTGTGAACATTTGCATCACTATGGTGATGGATTGCATAGGTCTCTGTTTTGTCCATGTGTCAATCACTGAGGCAGACATGCTCGTTTTAATGGGCATATACGTAATCATGTCTGGCCATGGCCACGTCAATCACCAGCATCCATCAGCTGTCTATTCATGTGACAAAAAAATGATTTCTACCCAGGCTCTCTAGAATCACAATTTGTATTAATCAAGCCAAACTCCAATTTAGTTGTGCCGTGTTTGTAGAATTCACTTGAACCCTGTGCCACCGTGTCAAATACGACAACTCGTCTTACCATGGCTTCCTGTCGCCCAAACCCTGACGAATCCATGATTTTCTTTGTGACTCCAATGATTACTTCCAGTTGTCACGCCTCACGTCTTCACACTGTGATAGTTCCCAGTGGGTGGCACAGGGATCGGAGACGACGAGTGAGAGGATTGATCGACTGCTCACCACCACACAGAGAGCCTGTTCTTTCCCTTCTCTTCGCCCTTCCCAGCGGTATAGAACCCTCCGACATTGTTACATACATGCTGGGACATGCATATCTACAGCAGTGATTCTGAAAGGTTTATAATTTTCTTCTGGCATCACAGCTTGGTGGTAAGCTAGACATGTCTAAACATAGCTCATGCCTTTGTCCACATCCATTGTCCTACACACATATGCACTCAATAAGACTCTCTCTGTGTGAAACATCTACATGACCACAGTCACTGCATCAGAGCTGCAGGTCCTTGAGGTGGTTTAGGATGGGGACAAAGGCTTTATCAAGACAGATCTGAAATGTGGCCTTATAATAATAATAATTATAATATAATAACTACCCCTAATATCATCAGTCTACAGTCACTTTCTCAATTAAACCAAGGATTTGACATTGCCTGACATCTCATTGTGAATCACAACTAAACTTGGCAGAGATTCCATACAGTTAAGGAAAGAAGAAAAATATCCATGGCTTCATGAGAGAGAAAAAAATGTATTTCTCCTGAGGGTTGTCCCTAGAGCCTTTATTTCAACGACGGAGCAAAGCAAAGCAACGAGAAAAG
>NC_045174.1:14310519-14338019 GCF_900700415.2 Clupea harengus | reverse complement strand
CTATGTGTGAAACTTTAGTTTGTGGTTGGCATGCTTTTCGCTTTCACTTGAGGTGAGAGTCAAACAGGAAAATTCCCATCAGAGAGGAGCAGAGGACCCATCAAGCTTCCAAATGTTGATTCCCTAAAATTCTACCAGTAATTATTGGGCAACATCATTTGAGCTGCACTTGTAGGAGAGAGAGAGAGTGCATCCCATTTGTGTTTGACACTTTCAAAAGAGACATTTTGATTCCCAAGAGCACAAAGCCAGTATTTCAATTTCTATTGACACTTTTCTTGAGGTTTAAAACATCGTGTTGTTCAAAGCTACAATTTCAAAGTGTTAAAATTGAAACGCAACTATAGCAAACAATGTAAAATACCACCCACGCCATGTTTTCAAAGATAGGCTACAATATGACCTTTCAACAGGGTTGATGTGCCTGATGGAATAGACACAGCTATTTTTCTTTCAGGCAGCAGCATTCAAACTAAAATGTGTGTGTTTATGTTGTGTGCGTGTTAAAACACACATGTCCATCCTGAGTCAAGCCTGCAATTCTGGAAATTCATCTGAACACACACACACACTCACACACTCTCTCTCATACACCCACACACAAACACACACTCTCTCTCTCCCCCTCTCTCTATATCTCTCTCTCTCTCACACACACACACACACACACACACACTCTCTCTCTTATACACCCACACACATACACACACACTCGCCCCCCCTCCCTCACACACACACACACACACACACACACACACACACACACATACACACACAACCACTCCCCAGCTACAGAGGCTTTCAGAAGAGCCTTTACCAACTCTTGAAAAAAGATCTGTGCCGTGAGGTTTCTGTGAAGATGACAAGCAATGCACTTGTTTTAAAAGCTGTTATTTGCTCGCGCCGAGAGCGAATGCCCTGTGTGATCTAGTCATGGGCCCCGCAGCGTGGGTTTTCACAAGAGTCCACAACTGTGCACTTGAAAGCAACAATGACAACAATGACAATAAAGCAAACACATTTGTATTCACCATAAGAAGATAACAATGTATCTTAAATAGAATAATAAGTTTTTCCTATCTTAGCCTGTATCTTGGCCTATCTGTGCCTGGAAAAAGTGCCACACAATTTTGTTAAAACCCTTTCTTAGGCCTACAACAACCGCATGCACAGAGCTGGTTAGTGGTGCTTTAATGGCAACCCATCGATATAAATTACACCATCGTGGATGTGTCAGTTTGGTTCTTTCTGCCAAGTAAATGACTTCTCTGCAGTATTCAGTTTGTTTGTGTTGGCTTACGTGATTGGCAGTCACGAAGCCCTCCCCAAAACCAGCAGAAATTCTCAAGAGGCGCTCGCCACCTGCATTCCCGGTAATGTGAGAGTCTGAAAATTGCAGCGGCAATTAAACAACCAATTATTCCAATAACACCACTCAGAGCATAAAAACATATCAAAGACTTAATTTTAATATTATAAAAAATATTTGTCATACTACACGAACAGAATAGCTACAAGTAAATTGCTAGTTTGATTATGTTTGCTCGTAGGCTATAGCCTATAGCCATACACCATTTGGGCTGACAAGTATTTTTCGTCTACCGCCCGGAGCAATTTTTACATAATGAGCTTTAGCCAACAACGCAGCCAAAAATGAAAGTACAACAGGCATTCAAAAGATTTATTGAATTGTGGGGACAAAATACATATGCCTTCTCACCATCTACTAGAAAGATTACATTCCCTTCTCTACAAGTGATCCTGATAGGTAATGCATCTCATTTCATTTAAACAACAGCAGTAATGATTATTGTCCATGTCATTTAACGTCAGCTCTTAAATACGAAAAAAGTGTCATTTAAGTGTTTGAGCATCAAAGATATAGGAAGTAGAGGCAAATTACTTTACTCTTCTACTTGTCCAGGCATAACATAGCATTCGTTTAGTCCAGTCGAATTGAAAGGCATCATATCCAAAGAGATTTCAGCTTCACACTCAATTTGCATGATTGCCGGTAACAAAAGATTTCTGGTATTACACGAATTATTTGACAGAACAGAGACTTTGTCAAACGGTTGGTCCACGTTTTCTCCGTGGATTGGGACAATAGCTAAACGTTGAATGTTGGACACTATCGGTGCGTCTTTCTGGAGAGTGGTGTCATGGTGGTAAGAAGCCAACTCGTTGCTAAAATTCACAGCCTCGACTGCTGATGTGGGGCATAACCTGTTGCATCCAAGTATACTCGAAAAGGCCCTCCTGAAATCTGCATTGAAGGCGTATATGACGGGATTCAGAGAGGAATTAGCCCATCCGAACCAGACGAAAATGTTGAAAGTGGTGTCACTTACGCACGGCGACTCCGACTGGTCACTCATATCACAAAATGGAACTATGCAATTGAGTACGAAGAAAGGCAACCAGCAAAATACAAATACACCCATGATTATGGAGAGGGTTTTTAAAACCTTGGTCTCCTTCTTAAACGTGGTTTTCAGGGAGTTTTCGTTTGCGCAGTCTGGGATTTGGGGGTGATTTTGGGCGTGCTCAACAGCTCTCTCCAACGACGATATCCTCCTGATTTGGATTTGCGCAATTCGAAAAATTCGGGTGTATGTGCCAATCATGATCACAACGGGGATATAAAAACTTATCAGCGACGAAGCTATAGCGTAGGTCTTGTTCAAAGTGGCGTTGCACTCGTTGATCTCGACTGCGTACTCGTCGTCGACTTTGTGCCAGCTCAGCTGGACCGGGATGAAGGAGATGAGGATGGATAAAGTCCACGCCACACTGATCATGGTAAAAGCAACGCGTTGAGTCATTTTACGTTCATACCGAAAGGGGCTTGAGATAGCCCAGTACCTATCCACACTTATTATACAGAGGTTGAGAATAGAAGCCGTTGAGCACATGATGTCGAAGGCGATCCAAGTTTCGCAAAAGTCGCCGAATAGCCAACAACCTGCCACCTCAGACATGGCTTTCCACGGCATCACGAGGACGGCGACAAAGAGGTCGGACACAGCAAGGGATATGACGAAGAAGTTGGTGACTTTGGACCGCAGGTGTCGGAATTTAATTACTGCAACACACACAAGCGTGTTCCCCAGCAATGTTGAAACTATCAAGATAAGGAGGATGCAGCCGGTGAGCGCTGCGCGCACTCCGGAGCTGTCCGTTTCAGGACCTTTAGCATCAACGTAACTCTCATTTCCAACTGTTTTCATGACTGGACGAGAATAGCCTGTGGCTTAGTGCTACCATAAGATTGCTGAACTCCTCAATGATAACCTCCAGATTGTCCCAGCCTGTCATCCTGGAATATAACTCTCTGTGTTGTCCATAGACACACTTTGAGGTGTACCCTAGACTAATTCATTCCAACGCAGAGAACAATAAGCAGAAAAGTGACTCAGCCTACAGTAATTCTTCCCAAATTGATTTATCTTCTGTCCATCTGTCTAGATTGAGCACATCTGCTTGTCTCTCTCTGTGTGAGCTCGACCGCTTTCTAGTAGTCTACCCCTCAGCGAGCGTCTCGCACCGATGTTTTCAGCGACGCTCTCCTGCGACCTGATTGAGGAGAGTCTTCTTCTTGCACCAGAGTGGGCGACTTAAAATCGGCGTCGCGTCATAGGTCAATCTTTTATTGTTTGCATATCCAATAAAACAGCCTACTGTTTTATTTATTTTTATTTTCTCTCTTTCCATTTCCAGAGTAAAACTATTGGCCCCAGCCCACGAAAAGCTCTCAAATGTTGTAATTTCATTTCATTTTTCAGTAGCCCTTACTATTTAGCCTACGTTATTTGTTAGGTAATAAATAGTCTACCTGAAATCCATTACACTATCTTAAATTAAGCCATTGTCTATTTAGGTCATTTTAGGCTATTACATTCTGAGAGTAGCCTAGTTTAACTCGTCTCATCCCCATGTCCACGGTCTGTGAATCTAGGCTAATCGGTCTGAATGAGCGACAGGTAACGTAAGCCAGTCAGAAGCTAATGTTTGAAGGATTTGTAACCTACAATTCATGTAATGAAATTCTGATACAGATTCAGCACACATAGCACGCTTTAAGGAGACTATTTGTTTTTAAATGTTGTGTTGCAGCTATGTAGATAAGGGCTCGTTTTAAGCTAACGAAACCACAACTATTTGTAGCTACAGGTGATTATACACTAAAACAACATATTAATGAATACTTCATTCAATTTCTGCTAATATCCCACACACGCTGCACCTTTAAAGGAGACACCAGATGTCGCTCCAAGCCACGCGCCTCTAGTAATCAACCATCCACAACCTACGTCATTGGAATTTCAAAATGGCTTCCGGACATGGCTAGACAAAGTGGCTACCGGTTTCTCATCTTTCAAAGCTTAACGTTAAATTGACGGTTAGGCGTCAAAGTACTTTCTTTGCGTTTATGACGGTGCTTTCCAGAAATACACATGTTAGAAATGGCGTCGTGGATTTGTTGAAAGGTTCGTGAATGAAATGGAAAATGCCGAGAATGGAGCCTCGCAAATGACATTGTCAACTGATGTAAACGAAAACACGGAAACGGGTATCTCTCTCTCTGGACTAACTATCGATGCCTTTGACCGCAACGTTAGTAGTGACAGGGGCGTTTACAAGGGCTGCTCTGAAGGCAAGAAGGATTCAGATGAAGGAAATTCAGAATATGCCACTGATCGTGGTGCAGGGGGACTTCGTGGAGGGGTTGAGTGTGGTGACACTGGAAGTACAATGCTTGGCTTCGTAGCAAAAGGCACATCTGGTGGAACTAAAAACAATTGTGTCACCTCAGACCGACACATCGACTCTTCTTTGAACCAGGTTACCGAGTCAGCGAGACAGTCAATGGTTGAATCAACAGCCGGGGGTCGGGGTACTTCAGCAGGAAGCCCGTCTGGCGTTGCTGATGTTGCAGACTGTCAACCGGACACAGACGAGGCTCACCCTCGGGACTTTTCTGGGACTGTGGGGAAACCCAAGTGTAGCACGGAGCAGGATATGCAAAAAGACACCTCAAACTCTAAAGAGGAGCTTTACGGCACATCGCACTTGTCACCGTCGTGTGATGGACACGAGCATCAGCAGATTTGCCGGTGCCAGGCCTCACAACCTGAGCCGCTGACGCTACGCAATGGGAGCATGAACGGCACCAAACAGCTCCCCCCTGTCAGTGATTCATGCAGCGAATTTCAGAGGGAGCCTATAGAAAAAGTAGGTAACGTTAAAATGGCTAACGGAGAAGTTATGTCAACGGAGAACAGGGAAGGGTCGGAGGCCCAATCGACACAATCTCTAGGAACTGAGGCATGTCTATCAAATCCGCCGGTGGAAAATCCCTTGCCCTTTTCAGTGCTGCAAAGCAGCCGCACTGAATGCAGGGCCTCGGCGTCCTGCACCGGCGAACCGCTGAAAGAAGACAGTGATGTGTTTGACGATTCATACTCTTCTCCATCACGCCAGATTCACGGGGTTGACCCAGTCCCCAGTGTTGAATTGACCATAGAGTCTGATACGGAAACTACCATTAGGCCACAGTCTCTGAAATCTATCACCAACAGCACGCACTTTCTAAGCTGCGATTCCACTCCGCTGAGCCCAGAGAAGAGCAACGCTTTCCTGCGACCCGGTGTGGAGCGGGACCTAAATTTCATGGATGTCAATCTGAACTCTAGGAACACATATGAAATCAGTCGACGCCAGAGCGCCCCCGACAACATGCCGGGGGCGACAAGTGTCCCCTCGCCCGTTGCTTCCGATCAGATGGCAAAACAGAAAAAGCAGGGCATCTCTGATTTCTTTGGCAGGTATGATTACAAGTGCCAGATACCTTTACATGAAATGACAAGAACTCTTACTGCAGTCTCCTAGGTGTCTAAAAGTAATCTGCGCTTACAGTAAACAAAACCCATTATAACGATATGTTTTTTCTTAGCTGGCTACATTTATTACCGTTGTAAACAATATACTGGTTGCCTTGGCCCATTAAAGAAGGACACTCTGTTCTCGAGTGAGGTTGCCAACAATGGCCTTGTAATAGCACACCACCATCTTTTGGGCAAGACGTGGCTATCTCATTCAACATTTAGCAGTAGCACAGACTGGGTGGTATCGGAGCCAGGTATGTGCTGCCTGTATCTCCTTTGACTAGGTCTCAGCCACCCATGTTGGTATGAGTTTCCATTCATTGTTATTTTTAGCCTGATTCCAAAGTAGCTGATTTTTGCGTGACTGTATCATTCAAATGAATTGCAAGAGGGAAGTCGAAAGGATTCCTGAGTGTGAATTTGCCTGGTATGGTTCTGTAGTATCTTTGTTCACAGTTGTAGGTTAAAGTTTGTGACCTCTTAATGGATACCCTCCCGATGCATGTTACTGACTAAACCTCTGGTTGTCATTGGTTAACTTCTGTCATGTGACATCTACCACTTATGCATTATGGAGTGTACCTTGTGTAAAATATATAAATCTAAGCTTAGCATCTGAGCTAAAAAAACCTCTCTCTGCAGGGGCTTGTTTTCAAAGAAGCAGTGCGAGCAGCACAGTGCTCCAGGCTGGAAGCTCTTTGGAAAGGTTCCCCCCAGAGAGAACTGCCCAAAGGATTCCAGAACTATTCAGCAGGTGAGTTCTAAGAATGGGAGTGGATCACCATGGAACTGTATATGTCGGTTTGCAGTCAGTGTGGGTTGGGATTGGGATGTGTGGAAGAGAATGTTGCAACTGTTAAAACTATCAGTTGTAGTAGTGGCCGTTTGGGATATGTTGTTATGCACTGTGAGACATGTGAATTATTCATTCCAGACACTTAACTGAAGTTAACTGTGTCCGTGCCCTTTCACATTTCCTCAGGCTTATAACAGCTTATTTGTCAGGATAAAAAAAACGAAGCTTTAAAGTTTAGTCTGTGTCTCATACTGTCTGCGATTGAAGGGCTCACATCAACAAGTCCACTAGTGTCAGACCCATCAGTCTGTCTAACACTAGATTCACACACAGGCGGTTTAGTATTTCACACTCTGCTCCTCACACTTCAGTGACACTGAACGTGCCTTCACCGAGATAAATCAGTGATAAAATCACTCACATCCCATGGCTACATCTATTCATGAAGCAGATGCTGTTGTACAAAGCCTCTTACAGTGGAATGTATTTCCATCAGTATATGTGGTACCTGGCTACGCTACACTGAGTACACAGGTAGTTGGATAGGTTTGGCCCAGATGTGGGCCGCAACTGAGCCTGATGTCAGCCAGAATCTGCTGCCCTCAGAGTCAAGGCTTGTGGGTTTCAGTGACAGGTCCTCACACAGCTGTGGGAGTGATAAAGCATGCAAGCAAGCAGGCAGGCAGGCAGGCAGGCAGGCAGGCAGGCAGGCAGGCAGGCAGGCAGGCAGGCAGGCAGAGGGGCAGTGACCTTGTCGCCTAATCATGGAAGTTCACACACACACACACACACACACACACACACACACACACACACACACACACACACACACACACACGTGGGTGAAAGCCATTTCACCAGGGTCAGAGGCCGGTATGGAGTTGCTTAGTATATTGCCTCACCATAGCAAGATCTTTTGCAGTCAATTGTGTGACACACACACACACACACAACTCCACAGTAGCAGGATACACTGCAATAGAATGTCTTCTTACACACAAACACTCTCTCTCTCTCTCTCTTTGTCTCTCTTTCTCTCTCTCTCTCGCACACACATGATCTATGAATTGGGTATTTGTCACAGAAGATTACAATACAACACACAATACAAACTCTCTGGTAGACAGTTGTGGATAATACTTTGAGGGAGTTCTTCAGAGGGTGAAAGAGTAAATGACTGTGTGCAGGTGCACTTTTGTCTCCCTACATACCTGATGTCTTAAGGGCTGTTGAAATCCATGTGTGGGTGTGTGTGTGTGTGTGTATGAATGAGAGAGAGTCAAGACAGGTAATTCTTCACTTAATGACAGGGCACTCTAGGTAATGGTTAACCTGTGGGATGTCGGCCTGGAACAAGAAAAGAACAAGGCTACAGTCCAACCTGTCTGAGGGACACATACTCTTACATACACACACACACACACACTTGCCTAAAGCTGAAACCTTCTGTTATAGCAGCTGTTCAGGGCTCCGAGTCAAGCTGTGTGTGTGTGTGTGTGTGTCTGTGTGTCTGTGTGTCTGTCTGTCTGTCTGTCTGTCTGTCTGTCTGTGTCTTTGTCTAGGAGTCCTGGTCTGTAGATGTATATAGGCAAATATGAATGTGCGTCTGCTTTTGTGTGGTTATCTCCCCTTCACAGGAAGTGAACGATTGTTTTGGAATTAGCAGTGTTAGCATTAGCAGCCAATGGTAAAACCCTCCACTGAGAGGTGAGCGTGCTGTTGTTTTTATAGTGTCAACAGGTCATACGCAGTGCTTCAGAAGAGGGCGCTCAGAATTGTGTTCAAGCTGTTCCATTCCTGTGTGTTATGTGTGTGTCCAGAAAGAGACAGCCCTCACCACCTCATGCGATGTTGGATGCTAATATCTTCTCGGTTTCACGGAAATCCGATGGGATGTGGGATAACGTCTAATTGCAGTGCTTGCAGATGACAAGTGCTTCGGCAGGGAAATAAGATATCATCCCCCCCGAATCCTGTTATCAGTCATGCTTCTCAGGATAAAAGCCGATGCTTGTTTTTTCGAGATGAAGTTTTGAATCTTTGCTCAAAAGAGGTTAAAGATCATCCGCAAAGCGAACTCTGATGCTCTCTTTGAGACGCTTAAACTTCTCCACACATACACACACTCTTAACTTCTCTTAATGTCTTCCTCCCATGCACAAACACACCCAAGCACACACACACACACACACACACACGGCAGCTACTGAGGCCGTGAGGCATTTTTGAGACGCAGTGTGAGCTGAGAGGTTTGGGAGGTCAATGCTCCTGTCAGATGATGTTCCATGTGTGAGAAATTGCATTTCAGCATGAATGGGCCTTATTAGCTGCCCCCAATACCCCTTGCACACACACACACACACACACACACACACACACACACACACACACAATACCCCCATCACCCACAAAAACATTCACACATACACACACACATACACCCAACAACTAATGACAGCACCCTTCCACCCCATTCACACACACACACCAACTAAAGACTAAACCACCCACCCCCAGTCCTAAGCCAACACCCCACCCTCCCGTGCCTCACACACTGGACTTGACTGCACAAACACCAGTCCTCACAGTCCTCCTAATTCAGTGCGGGGGCACCATCACAGACCTGGGCAGCATCTCAGACAAACAGACGTGTTTATTAAGTGTTCAGATTGATCGATTGTCGATTGATCATTGAAAATGTTTGTTGATCTCTGTAGGGCCACTATCTGGTAGTCTGTTTTAGATGTATTGTTCTTTAAAGATACAGTTCCCTTTCAGGCTGAAGAGGACATGAGACAGTTGTCATTGTCATTGTGTGTGTGTGTGTGTGTGTGTGTGTGTGTGTGTTTGATGACTCCATGGTGGTCTGTGCTCAATGACCTCTGACTGAGTCTACTTACATACTCTTTCTCTCTCTCCCTCTCTCTCTCTCTCTCTCACTCTCTCTCTCTCACTCTCTCTCTCTGGGTTGTTCTCTCTCTCTCTCTCTCATTCAGGACAGTAACCAGGGCAGCCTAACATCTGTTTCCACACCCAGTCTCTTAGGCCCGGCGGTAGGACATTTTACTTCTTCGCCGCTTTCTTTTTCTTTTCCTTCCCTTACTCTCTCTCTAGTCATCTCCTTCTCCTCCTCCACCTCCAACCATTCCGGCCTGTGCATGGGGGCAGCAAGAGCTTTCACTTCCGCTCGCAGACTTCTCTCCTTCTCTCACTCAATCCCTCCCTCCCTCCCTCCGTTCGTTCGTTCGTGCATTCCCCCCCGTCATCGCTCTGTTTGTGGTCATCCGTCTGCACGACACATGTACGTCCATCTCTGCTTTCGGCATCAGCCACACAGCAGCCGGAGGAGAAGGGAAAGGAGAAGGAGGAAGTGAAAGTGTGTTTGTGACGTGGCTCGCAAAGGGCCCCGACACCCCACCACTGCCACGGCCACTGCACCATGCCATGCCATGTCGCTCTATGTGTCGTCAGTCGCTGTTGTTGTCGTCGTCGATGTGTTTTCGTCAGTGTCAGGAAAGGCGTCTTTGGTCTGAGTTTTTTTTAATTTTATTTTTTAAAGTGTTCTTCCCAACCAGTGGAAGTTGTCAAATGTAAAAAGCTGTAAAAGGACAGATTTGCGGTCCTGCCATGTTGATGACCCCATGCAAGGAATCTGCTGACTTCATTAATTCTGTGTGTCCAGGAATTTGAAATAGCTGACACAACATACTTTGAAAAGACCATCTGAAACTGATTTTGTTTTTCTGTTCTGGTGAAACTAAGCAGATGTATCTTTTCCGATGGATTTAGAGATGAATGATAAACCTTTTCATGTAACGGGTCAGTTATTAAGAGCAAACGCAGAACCCAGTTAAAAGTGCTGATGTCACAATGGAAATGGCACATTTTGGCCCCGATCAGACAGGAGGCGCTTTTTGCCGTGAGGGGCATCTGTTTCCAGTTGTTTTATATTGGCAGAAACCGGTTTGCGTGGTGCTTATGCGCAGTGGGCGCCTTGCATTTTAGATGCCCGCTGCGCCTCGCACAGGTCTGTGAGTTTACAGTCTGTGAGTTTACTTGACAGCAAAATCACGGTTAGGCTATGGACAGCTGATTCGGTGGCTGCCTAGCAACAACAACAACAAAAAAGAAACGCTGCAAACACCCCTTTTTTTTAAACAGTAGGCTTCAACAAAAGGCGGTGTGGTGCGGCTTGTGTTTTGCAGGCTGCACTGTTTGGCCTGGGCCAAACTCAGTACACTCTGTGTACTTGACTGATTGATCAGTAATTGATCAGTAATTGATCAGTAATGGATCTGTGAAGAGCCTGGGATGGATCCATATGTAACTGCGTCCATAGACATCCTGAGGGAGATGGTAATACTCATATGACCTTGTCGCTATCGACTGCCCCGAGATTCCCAAATCCGTTCTCTTAGACTGGAAGGCTCTGGAAGGGTTAAAGATTGATGGAGGAGTGTTAGGTGGGTGGAGCTGTAGAGCTTTCTGACTGATACAGAACACACACAATATGCTAGACACACACATGCAAACACACACTCACTCACACACACACACACACACAGGCAAACACACACTCACTCTCTCACACACACACACACACACACACACACACAGGCAAACACACACTCACTCTCTCACACACACACACACAGTGTTTTACTCCTGTGACTGGTGCATTGGCGCAGTGTAGAAGGGAACTCCTTGCTGTATCTCCTCAGCTAACTCTGGCACCCCTGGGTAGGGTTAATTATGCAGGACGAAGCTGGAATTAACTTGGCAACTTTCTCTTTGCTCCTCCAGGCAGTGTGCATACGCAGCCCTCTCTTCTTCTCACTGTGCTCATAAACATCACATGCACACACACACACACACACACACACAGATAGATATATATACACACATTCGCGTGTATATGTATCCTCTATTCTCTCTTTCTCTCTCACACACACACACACACACACACACGTTCTTGCTGTCTCACACACACACACACACATTCATTTCTCTTGAATGCACATTCATGCAAACTTTTAGTCTCACATTCTCTTACACAGTTACTTTACCTCTCTCTCTCTCACACACACACATACGCACACACACACTTACTTTTGCTCTCATTTGCTTTCTCTCTTTCACCCACACACACACACTGGTCCCCATGCTTCCTGTCATACCCTGAGGCTGCTGGCTGTGTGTGTGTGGGCCTTGTGATCAGTGTGTGTGTGAGTGCGCGAGTCAGCTGTGTCCTCTTTTGCTCTGCTCCACAACAAGCAGCACCAACTCCCAGCTTTTCCACCATAAAAAGCTAGGATGAGCCCATTCCACTGCTTGTCTTTCTCTACGTGTGTGTCAGATCAAGTTGTGTATACTGTATCTGTGTGTGTGTGTGTGTGTTCTGTGTGTGTGTGTGTGTAACTCTAGGGAGGAAGAATTCTGAGTGTGTGTGTGTATGAGAGAGAATGACAAGTGTTTGTGTGTACGTGTGTGTGTGTGTGTGTATGTGTGTAACTCTAGGGAGGAAGAATTCTGAGTGTGTGTGTGTGTGGTGTATGAGAGAGAGTGACAGGTGTGTGTGTGTGTGTGTGTGTGTGTGTGTGTGTGTGTGTGTGTGTGTGTGTGTGTGTTACTCTAGGGAGGAAGAATTCTGATTGTGTGTGTGTGTGTGAGTGAGAGAATGATAAGTGTAGGTGTGTTTGTGTGTACGTGTGTGTGTGTGTGTGTGTGTGTGTGTAACTCTAGGGAGGAAGAATTCTGAGTGTGTGTGTGTGGTGTATGAGAGAGAGTGACAGGTGTTTGTTTGTGTGTGTGTGTGTGTGTGTTACTCTAGGGAGGAAGAAGTGTGTGTGTGACTAAGACTGATGTTTGTGTGTGTTTCCCCTCTCTGCTGAACAGGAGTACGAGGCCAAAAGGGTTCAGACGGGTCACTCTCCTCCCTCTCAGGCGGCCCACTGCGTAGCGGGCCGCCGCAAGAACCTGGAGTTTGAGCCGCTCTCCACCACCGCACTTATACTGGAGGACAGACCAGCGTGAGTCGACACACACACACACACACACACACACACACACACACACACACACACACACTGTATTTACCCAGCCACAGAAAGGGTGAATGAAATAAAAAAACAGTTTGCAGAGCTGAATGAACGTAACAACCACGGTGAGTTCTGTGCACTGAAAGAGAAAACGGAGAGACGGTTTGATCTCAAACTGGCAGCCTTTCTCCGAATGGCAGTTAGCTGGAATGGTTTTGCCCATGGATCATGTCATTGTGTGAACGTTCTGCATGCCCTTTTAAAGGAGATATATTTCCACATCCTCATACTGTACTTTTCATCTCGCTCTCTCTCTCTTCTATTAAAAAAAAAAAACTAAACTAGACTAAGTTTCATGAACTGCCTGAACCCCACCACCCCTTTAACTGGGCAACATTGAACAGAATCAGAAACTGAAGGCTCTGTTTTTGCATTGGAGATAAAAACTATTTACAGTAAAGATATAGAAATATCCGGCAGTTGAAGGGAATAATCTTGCATTCCAGTGATGCTGCATTGGCTTTTCCTGATGTGTTTACATTACTACTTAACAACAGTAGAGTTACTACTCCACAAATCACGTGTTGCTTTCACTTGAACTCGTTGCTGTCTGTTTAAATAACCGTGACATACTTGGTAGGGTGTTGGTGAACAATTATAAATTTAGACTTTTTTTTAATTTTTTTATAGAGGAAATCAACACACCTCTTGCTTACACACCCTTCTCACATACCTTACACATATCACACCCCACAACATGACACCTAAAAGAGAGGCTATCATGAGTCAGCACAAACACACTCACTCCAGTTCGTCCAGTTCCTACGACTCCGGTTCCTAAGGAGCTCACATTCTGATAACTGTGTGCTTTGATTGTACTGTGAACTGCTTTAGATAAGACACACACACACACAGAGCATAGTACGAATTATGCCAATGAAGTCATGACTCCAGTTCTAAGGAGCTCATATTCTGATATCCTGATGACTGTGTGCTTTAATTGCACTGCCAGTTGCTTTGGATAAGTGGCGTCTGCTGAAGTGACTAAACACTAATGTATCGCAGGACAGAGAGTCTGTCTCACGATCACCAGCTTTTCTCTTGTGGGCGAATCACCACTGCCTAGGCCTATACATACAGAAGGTAAAACAACCATTTGTGAATGGTTTATAAATGCACTCAATGTCTCATTTATAAATGTAATACTAGAACTTCATTTCTTCAAGCAATTGCCATTACATATGATCTCACGGAGGCATACTAGGGCTTGCACTTATGTAAAGACCAGTAGCACTAGATAAGGCTAAAAGGACTGATAAAGACTCAAGCAGCATTACAGAATCAGTACTTCACTTCCGATATGTTCCATTGACTTAACCATGTACCATTATGCATGGATTGTCTATGCTGCAGGGTAAGATATCACATCCTTAATGTACTGTCAAGCATGATGCTTCATCTATCAAGTCAGTGATTCTCAAAGTGTGGGGTGGGCCCCCCAGGGTTATGAGTTGATGGCCTATAAGTTTATGGTTATGGTTTTGAGTTGATGGGCTATAAGTTTATGATTATGGTTATGGTTATGAGTTTATAGCCTGCTTTGGACTCATCAGGTCAGGGCCTACTGTTTAGCCTATATAGTAGAAGGGATAGTTAGCCTAATTAACGTTTGTTCATTTGGGCGTTTGTTTTTGTCATTGTCAAAGAGGGGTCTGCCATAAAAAGTTTGGCAACCACTGTTATAAGTGAACCCTGTATGGCAGTTTTAACATAGACGTTGACTCTTAGTACTGTAGGTTATGGGTTTTCTGACCATGTTAAAACAATGTTGTAGTCTGTGTAGTGTTGTAGGAGTGAATTTTTTTTATAGTTTTTTTTTTTTAATTGTTTTTATAACCTAATCTTTTCAGTTGTACATGGCCAAGAGAAGGAGAGATAAATAGAACTGTCGTTCTCACTGGCCACCCTGGCTAGTAGGTTTGTGCGCCAGGGATTTCACCAGAATACGTCAGTTAGTGAGCTGGCATTTTATCAGTACCCACCATACTATTGGGTTTGTCAATGACAGTTTGTTGGCTGTTAGCTAGTTAGCTCATTTTCTTTTAGATACAAACGCCTTGCTTTTATCAGTACCCACCATAGTATTGCGGTTGACAATGACAGTTTGTTGGCTGTTAGCTAGTTAGCTCACTTTCTTTTAGACACAAACTCCTTCCTATCACTTCCACTAATCATTGGAACCTTTCCTATATGCAGTGCTAAGATCTGCCGTGTCATAGAACTCCATATAGCCTCTTAAACCAAGCCTTTCAATAATGAGTTCACTAAGAACCCTTACTGCGAAGCATTGTCTGGATAGGGAGCCACCAAAGCCAAATCCTGTGTCGGGTCGCTCTTTTGATCTCAGTCGCCCCCAGCCCCCCCTCCCTTCTCAGCGTAAGGCCCATGTAGTGAGTAGCACCTCTGGAAAGCCGTGTTCCATTGGAGCTTAATCTTTAAAATATCAGCAGCAGTGTTCTATGGGGCCGCACGGACGGTTGCTTGGTAACCGGGTCGGCATGTCATCCGCTTGTTGCTGATTAGGTGAAACGTCAAGTTAGCTTTGTCTCGGGTCTTAAAATGCCTGTATGTTGTGTCTAATGTGTGCGTTCTCAGTGAGTGTCAATGTATATAAATGTTTTGTTGTTATTATTTGTGTTGATTGTTCGTTCACATGAATTGGCCTTTTATTACAAATCTGTAAACAGCAAATGGCAAAACTGAGAGGAACGGGAAAAGTATGAGTAAAAAGTATGTCTAAACAACTTTAGGAAGTTGGTCTCGGAGAATAAATAGTATCCTAAGATGACGCTATTGACCTTGTTGTTTTGGGTCTGAGTGCTCCTGGTTTGGAGTTTAGAGTGATGTGGTGTGGGGAGGGAGATCCATATCTCTGATCTGATACTCAGCCTGGGCCGCCTGGACTTGGCATTGAGGACGCGTCTTTAATGAGAACGCACGCAAGCTTTTAGCGGCGTCACAGATAGCCTGACCTTTGTTTTAAAGGTGTGTGCTAGGTAGTGTGTATGCATGTGTGTGTGTTTGTTTGGGTGGGTGTTGCGTAAGTGTATACACGTGCATCTGTGTGTGTGTGTGTGTGTGTACATACGTATGCATGTGCGTCTGTGTGTGTGTTTGTAGGGACAGGAGGGTATGTGTTTGTGCGTGCATGCCTTTGTGTGTGTGTGTGTGTGTGTGTGAAGGGCACACACTGTGCGCACAGAAGAGTGTGATAAAGCTGAGAGGAGTGATTGTGTTTTGCCTTCAAGGACACAGCTCGTGATTAACAATGAATGGGATCTGAAGGCAGAGCTCAGCCTCAGCCACCACACACACACACACACACACACACACACACACACATACACACATATCTCTGCTCACAAGAACGACAAAACGATTCTAGAACGCCCGGACCTCTGCACTAAACATACATGTAACATTTAGCAAGCCAACCATGTCATTGTAACCTTCTGGTCGACAAATCAAATCAGCCGAGAGGACTGACATTGAGGAGAATCTGGTGTTGCAAACTAGTGTTGAAAACTAGTGAGTAACTCCACATAAGGCTCTGGGGGAAAACATTCAGTGTCTGTTAACCCCTGTCTATGCCCATGTTTATTAATTATGATACATACCAAAACTCACGCACAATACCTTTAAATGCATTGTATGATTGTTTAGGTTAGGCATGTTTCTTGTTCAATACAGATAGTTTCTGCTTCTGTTACATGGCTACATTTGAAATGGCCAGGATCTACTGAGCATGAGGAGTTTAAGGATTTAAAACTGGGTAATTTATATAATAATATTAAATATTTATATATTTATATAACCTATTTTAAAATTCTAGACAATTATATATGCAATATTATCACAAACCGCAAGGTAGCATTCTTCAAATACTGTGGTCAGGACATTTCTATACTGCTAACACACACACAGTCTTCAATGATGCACACACACAGTTTTCCACTGATGCGTTCACGCATGCACACACACACACACACACACACACACACACACACACACACACACACACACAGACTCCCACTGATACGCACACACACGGTCTCCCACTGATGCGCACACACACGGTCTCCCACTGATGCACAAACACACACACACACACTCACTCTCTCTCTCTCTCTCTCTCTCTCTCTCTCTCTCTCTCTCTCTCTCTCTCTCTCTCTCTCTCTCTCTCTCTCTCTCTCTCTCTCTGCCCCTCCCTACTTGACTCATATGCTCATGCGAAGTCATGAGATTTGCCAGAACCGGCTCTCACAGTATGACTTCACTAATATATCATCAAGCTGTGGGTAGGATATCTTTGCTCTGCCTAGCGTATGAGCAGAGAATCATGGATATATCATATGATTGGCCACACGCCTCAGATTCTCCCCTCCACGGAGCCACACACACACACACACACACACACACGCTTCTCTCTTCATTGTGTTTGCTATCGAGTCTTGTCTGCATCAGTGTGTCAGTGAGTCATGTGATTTGTGTGCTTGATTTGTGATCATGGCTGTCTGACTGATGAGGTCTTCTGTGTCCTCTGCCCTCTTTCAGGAACCTTCCGGCAAAATCCACTGAGGAGGCCCAACGGCATAGGCACGAGTACGATGAGATGGTGGCCGAGGCCAAAAAAAGGGGTAAGCCTCCTTACACACACACACACACACACACACACACACACTATGCCAACATCCAGGCAGATTTACACACCCTGGAGCAAAAGTTAGTGTTAACCCTCGGGACAAATAACACCCTAACCTCAAATCCTCACTCGAATAAGGTTGGTTCCCACAACCTCTCCCTAAGTGTCAACCCCACACACTCTTGTAAAGTATGTCTCTTGTGATTAGAGCCACACACACGCACACACACACACACACACTCTTGTAAAGTATGTCTCTTGTGATTAGAGCCCCCCCCCCCACACACACACACACACTAGCCCTAACGACTTGTTTACGTGCCACCTTGCTGCCTAGCCATACCCAACACAGTCTACACTCATTCAAAGCCCCCCCGCCCCACCCCCCCCCCACCCCCCTACAGGACACTAGTGATCTAATTCAGTTCGGATTACGTTGAAGGAGTAAATCTCTAAGCCCTAAATTCCAGCACACTAACCGTAACTCAAGATGCCCACGCTTCCAGTCTGTGAGTTAAACCCTAAACCCAGACTCTCCGGTCAAATGCAGCCGCTCCGCTTAAACCCAAAATCACATGCCTCGGCCAAAAACCCTGACCGTAAGCCAGACTGTATGCATGGGAATGAAACATGACACGCAAAAAATGAGTCTTGACAGCACAGGAGTGATTCTGTTGAGAGCACTGCACAGTATGGACAACGATTGTGTCAATCAAGTGTGCGTGGAAAGCACTTTGCCAACTGCAACATTTGATTGGACTGATAGGTTGAACAACACTTCTAGAAGCTTCCACAGAGCTAGAGGAACACTGGTGTTGGAGTCGTTCCTGTTGATTGTGAATGTTCCACTTGATGTGAATGTATTTATTTATGTAAAGGGTCGTTTATGTTTGTGTTTTGTTCGTTTGTGCCCTGTTTGACCCGCAGAGCTGAAGGAGGCCCAGAGGAAGAAGAAGATGATGAAGGAGCGCATCAAACAGGAAGAGAGCATCGCCAGTGCCATGGTGGCCTGGAACAACGAGATCCTGCCCAACTGGGAGAGCATGTGAGGCAACACACAAACACACACACCGAATTCATACAGACACGCAGACGCAGACGCAGACGCAGACGCAGACGCAGACGCAGACGCAGACGCAGACGCAGACGCAGACGCAGACGCAGACGCAGTTTACCCCTCCCCATCCTCACCAACAGCTCGACATCCACACGTTGTGCACACACCTCGACATGGGACAGTGTTCTCAATGCACTAATGTCTTCCATTGTGAAACAGTGATCCATTTACTATATGCAGCATTTTCTCCCCAGTGTTTATTTCTGAAAGGCTCTGTATTTGAGGTAAATAAAATTAGCTTGTGGGAGCAGAATGTAAATATCAACCTGCTCTGGATGTTATGCAAATCCATACAGGGCTGTTGCAGAAGGGAGATTTGCCTGGTAAAACATTAGCAGCTTTTGAAAGTCAGACAAGGAAACGCAGCTTGTGTGAAAACTTGTCAAACCCGAGCACATCTGGGAAAGTTACACAGTTGCACCTTTTCTTCTGAGTTACTGCCAGTCTTGACCAGAATAAACAAAACATTTAATAATAGGATAACATGTGTAAATGTCTTCATAGTGCCTCAAAACATTTTGAATTTTGATTATTTTTCAGTTTAGAATGTTAATTCAATTGTATTGATTTTTATACAGTGCCATTAACCATAGACATAGTCTCAAAGCGCTGTACAAAGTCCAAGACTAGAACATTAGAGGTGCACAGTTCAGGTTCTATTGTCACTGAGTAGAGGTGGCGGAGGTGGCAGAGGTGACGCGTTGCCGCTGTGTTAACGTCAGTTGCCATGTCTCCTGTTGGCAGGCGTGGCACCCGCCGCGTGAGGGAGCTTTGGTGGCAGGGTCTGCCACCCAACGTCCGCGGCAAAGTCTGGAGCCTGGCAGTCGGGAACGAGCTCAACATCACTCCCGGTAAGGTGGACCTCGATGTGTGTGCTTAAGGATGATGGCTGCTTGCAGGTCATCTTAGCTATGGAGAATACACAGTTAGATATGAAATTACTAATGTACAATGACTAATGACTAATTAATAACTAATTACTAGTTAGTAGACAACAGTTGATAATGAATTGTTATTCACAGCCTAAATCTATTTGCTTGTATGTATACAGAAAGAGATAGAGATTTTTTTAAGTATTACAAAATCAACATTTCCTGTGGAAATCGAATTGAAAAAGCTCATGATTGTGGTCAGTGAATTCTGATGAAACTGGATACAAACTCTGGCCAAACTCTGGCCAAACTTTGGCCAAACTTTGGCCAAACTTTGTCAGAGTCGACATGGTAACTCTCAAATTGACAACAAAGTGGTTTCCTAACCTCATGTGCGAAGACTGCTTTTGATTCCCCCCCTCTGATGCCTGATGTGTCTGGGAGGAGGTCTTTGAGTCAGTGTAAGATGAACGTTTGAGCCATTGGGGGGGGGGGGGGGGGGGGGGGGGGGGGGGGCACTGGGGTGTGATGCTTCAGTGCACCCAGGGGAGCTTGGCTCTGAAGTCCAGGAAGCTCAGCTCAGTCTTTGAACCCACTGAGCCAGTCTGACTGTCTGTATTCTCTCCATCCTCTCATCCTACTCCTCCTCCTCCTCCTCCTCCTCCTCCTCCTCCTACTCTTCCTCTCCAACCGCAGAGCTGTATGAGATCTTCCTCTCCAGGGCCAAGGAACGATGGAGGATTTTCAGTGAAACAGGCTCGGAGACGGAGACAGAGGGTAAGAGAGAGAGAGAGAGAGAGAGAGAGAGAGAGTGTGTGCGCGCGCCAGTCTGTGTGTGCGCGCGATAGTGTGTGTGCGCCAGTGTGTGCGTAATCCAGACAGGCTGACATCTCCCACATCCCCTTCAGGGAGTTGCGGGAGGATTTGGAAACGTCAACTTCTGTCTCTACTGAAGATGAGAGAGAAAAGTTTTGTGTGTGTATGTGTGTTTGTTTTTATTCAAGGATCTATGTGTATATAAGGTTCAAGCTGTTCTATTGGTTCATTAGTCATTCTTTCTTTTCATCGGCAAGGCAGCCGTTTCCTCTCCCCGATTCTCTTCTCTCTGTGCCTGCCGTGGATGGGTTGAGTTTGAGTTGAGTTGAGTTGGGTTGGTATGGGTTGGATGGATCTTAGACTAAATGTGAATGGGCTGGTGTTATTAATGGAACTTGAGGGGAAGACACGAGTACCAACCTTCAGTCTGTGGAGCGCTGTTCTGGGGTTCGACCTTGTTTGACCTTGTTTGACCTTGCGCCGCGTCTTGCATCCTTACAGCAGAGTCGGGGGCGGACCGAGAGTCCAGTCTGGAGGTGATCAAGCTGGACATATCACGCACTTTCCCCTCCTTGTTCATCTTCCAGAAGGTAAACCCAGCATCCCTGTTAGGAAATGATCACACATTTATCAACAAGTTTTTTTGATTGATTGATTGATTGATTGATTGATTGATTCTAGAGGTAAGTATGGGGGATGAGCACACACACACAGAAACTCAACTTCAAACCAAGCATTGCAGTGAAGCAGGGCATACTGATGCAGTGTGTTATCTTTTTATCTACTCTTCACAAACATTTAAGACATATGAACTGGGGGTGGGGGCAGAGAACTATCACTTGGTTTGTTTGGATGTGTGCCAGTAAGTGTGTGTGTGTGTGTGTGTGTGTGTGTGTGCATGTGCATGTTGGTGTGTGTTCACTCATGTTTGCTGTGTGTGTGTGTGTGTGTGTGTGTGTGTGTGTTTGCTCAAGTGTGATGAGTGTTTGTGTGTTAAACATGTGTGGTGATTCTGGGCTTTAATCTTCTTCCTCAGGGCGGGCCATACCATGATGTCCTGCACAGTATCTTGGGGGCGTACACCTGTTACAGGCCAGACGTGGGATACGTGAGTATAGACACACACACACACACACACACCTACACCTGTGACCTCCTATCTCTCGGTCATCAGGTAGGCATTCTAAAAACTGTCTTCCTGCCTTTATGGAACCGTCTGAGGAATGTTCTCTTTACACTCCACTGCCCCCAGTCTCAATGCAGTGTGTGTGTGTGTGTGTGTGTGAAAGCACTGTATGAAAGCACTGTATGGTGGTGACAGAAAAGTGTAGGAGGAAGTTATATACGTCAGGATGAAATTGAGTCCAAAGAAAACCCACATATAGTGTGTTATAATATACTTATATATGCCTGTACAATGCTATATATAAACTACTATATTGTGCAATGCAAATACATGCAGTAATACACATAATAGGTATTAGACATTATGTATATTACAAATGTCGTGATGTAGTAGTCAGTAGACAAAAGAAGTTGAATGAAAGAAAAAGAAAATGTCTTGACCTTTGACCTCAGGTCCAGGGAATGTCCTTCATTGCTGCTGTGTTGATCCTCAACCTGGAAGAGCCTGACGCCTTCATCGCCTTCGCAAACCTCCTTAACAAGCCCTGCCAGCTGGCCTTCTTCAGGGTGGACCATGAACTGGTAGGTCCTGTTAGTGCAGCCTTCCTCAGGCTAACAAGTGCTCCTGCTAACCCTCCTGCTTAGAGCCTTCGTATAATAATAATAATAATAATACTTTCAACTTATAAAGCGCTTTTCTAGATACTCCTTCATATGTAGGTGTTTACAGTTTGGGAGGGTATCTTGTTTATTTGGTAGCTAGTTTTTAGGATGGCCTCTAGTTCATTTTAATGATTGAATTATACAAAGGGGACGAAACACATTTGATGTTCCTATACGCACCCAGGGTGTTCCCTTTGCAGTTGTGTGGTTGTGGGCTTGAAGCCTAATAAAAGTGTATGAACCTGAAAGTTGTAAGGCAAATTGATGCATTTTTATGATGTTGCTGCACATGACTGGATAAGATCATGTATCTATTTCATTTTTCCTCCTCTTCAGATGATGAAGTACTTTGCTTCATTTGAGGTGTTCTTTGAGGAGAACCTCCCCCGGCTGTTTAACCACTTCAAGAGCTGCAGCCTCACCCCAGACCTCTACCTGATAGACTGGTGAGAGGAGCACAGGGACAACAGGAGAACCATAACCTGGGGAAAACATGGAATGAATTCAACTAAATTAAACTTAAACATCAATCAAACTAAATTAAACTTAAACTTAAATTAAACTAAATTAACTTCTCACTCTTTTTTAGCTTTTTGTCTGGAGGGAGGGTTCTTTTGCGTCATGTATGTGTGCGTAGTATTTTCTAAAGTCTATACTAAGACACTAATGACTGGGAGCACTGATGCAGGTGTGTGTTGACCATATACATCTTGTGTGTGTGTGTGTGTGTGTACGTGTGTACACCTGCATACAGGATCTTCACGCTCTACAGCCGTCCTCTCCCGCTGGACGTGGCGTGCCGCGTGTGGGACGTGTTCTGCCGGGACGGCGAGGAGTTCCTGTTCCGGACGGGCCTGGGTATCCTGCGTCTCTTTGAGGACGTGCTGCTACAGATGGACTTCATCCACATGGCGCAGTTTCTCACGCGCCTGCCTGAGGACCTGCCCTCCGACGCCCTCTTCTCCTGCATCGCCGCCACGCAGATGCTAAGTGGCAACAGGAAGTGGGCACAGGTCTGTTTCCTATTCACTCATTCACTCATTCTTTATTTCATCCAGTCATTAGTACATTTATTCACTCACTCATTCATTCATTATTTCATCCAGTCATTAGTACATGTATTCACTCACTCATTCATTAATTCACTCATTCCATTCATTATTTCATCCAGTCATTAGTACATGTATTCACTCACTCATTCATTAATTCACTCATTCATTCATTGTTTCATCCAGTCATTAGTAAATGTATTCACTCATTCATTCATTCATTATTTCATCCAGTCATTCACTCACTCACTCACTCACTCACTCACTCACTCACTCACTCATTGAGAATGATGACTGACATGTGTACACTGTAAACAGACATACATCTTGCAGTAGAGTGTAAACTGCTCTGTCACTGTTTTTGGTGTTGATTGAGTCTATTCTAATGCAGGAGCTATGCACAAAACACAGACGTGAACGGCATGATGCCCTTACAGTCCGACACATGTGCCTCTCTCGTAGATGTTGTCTTAAAAAAACCTTGTGGATGTGTTACTCATGTTGTATGTCTTCTGGTTTGTGCTCACCAGGTCTTCCTCGCGCTCATGAAGGACAGCAAAGACGCAGAGAAGACCAGCAGTCCCGCACTCAAAAGCTCCTAACTACGCTTACCCGAACACAAGCTAGAGAACACAAGCTAGTTCTCACCGTGGAGGACTTTTAACGGCGCAAAAAAAAAAAAACAACAACTTTAGAATTGTCAAATTCTAAATTGAAAATGAAGTTCTAACTGACAAAAACCAAATTATCACGTGTCGAGTTGAGAGGTCACCTAGAAAGCCTAGAGAATACACTTGAATCCTCGGGAAAAAAAACCCTTCGCCAGTATTACTTCCATGATCAGGAAAAAGTGTGGCTTTGAAGTATGTGAGTGTGTGGTTGTTGTTGTTGTTGTTGTTGTTGTTGTGGTTTTTGTTGTTGTTATTATTATTTATTTGGTCACTGTCGGAACAATGGCTGCCTTTTCCCCCCAGTAACGCCCAAGCTTTGGTGGGAGCATGTCCACTTCACAGAGACTTCAGTGTCCCGGCTTCGGGGAGGACCAGACAGAATTCTGAAAGCACTACCAACCCCCCCAACACATGTCTCAACTCAAGATACTTCTCACTTGCACATGAAGAAGGTTTCTGTCACTTCTATAATGCAGGATGCGACTCAAAGACACCGTTTCTGGTTTTGTCCTTCTTTGTCTCTCTCTCTCTTTGTCTCTCTCGCTTTGTCTCTCTCTCTTCTACTCTTCTGGTTGTGTGTGTGCACTAACCCCTGGATCCTGAGCTCTGCGCGAGCTCACAGGCTGAGGGAACAGACTGGCTGTGAGTGATAGCTGTGTTTTAACAGTTTCAAGAAACACGCTTTTGACAAGCATCACCTCTCTAAGCTTTTTTTTCTTTTTTTTTGTGTGTCTCGTACCATCGAGAAGCTTTTGGACCAGTAGTGAAGCCTTCGCCCGCACAGGCTTTAGGCCTTCCCTTGTGGGGAGACCGCGCATCGTAGCTGCTTTTGAAACAGTCTTGCATTGTTAAATGGACCGAACATGTTCTGGACCAGTAACTGTACCACGGACTGCAATGTTATGCTATTGCTTCATCGAGAAGCAAGACTATCTATATGAAGGTATGGAGAACAGTTAATCAGAATTATTTATCCTGAAAATATATATATAAAAAAAAAGAAACAACGAAAGAAAACAAATGCCTGGTAAATGTGATTTTTAGCTTCTCACTCTCGCACACTTCCTGTCAGAGAGCATTATTAAGATACATTGTTTTTTTGTTTTGTTTTCAAATCTTTTGAAGTGCAATGGTGAATCGTAGCTTTAGGACAGTAAGGAGCCTGCAGATAATACCCCTCTGTGTGTCTTAACTGTTGATGCTCCGGCATCTTGAGTGTACTTACTTGCAAAATCGAGAGGAATCTTGAAAAAAACTTTTTTATTTCCTTCCTGTTTCTGCCGGCAATGGTTGATATGTTACGAGAACGCACCGTCGCTATGTTACTTGTGCACAACACTTACGTGCTACACACAGTGTCCGTGCTTTTGTGGGCCAACAGCTGCAACTGATGACCTTTTTTTAAATGCAGTGAATGTTTTAACTGTACTGAGAACCTTATTAATCTTCCTATTGAAGCAGCATTTTTATGCTTATTATAGCGCTCCATTCTCAGTCCATTACTGAAGCTTGTTTGTTTGTTTGTTTTGTGGATTGGTTTGATTGTATATTATCAAATACCTGGTTTTATTTTGGATTTTAAAGCTCTAAAGTTGTATGATTTGATGTAAAAATGCAACTGTATGATTGATTTGAAATAGTACTATATAATTGAACAGTTGATTCCACTCTTTCTTGTCTTCTGTCTCTCTCTGTGTTGTACAGTTTTCATACTAAGTTATGAGTTAAATGTAAATAGATTATGCCCTTGCTAAAAGATCATTAGATAGAAGTCATGTAAATAAATTGAAACTGAAAATACAAATTGTGGTTGTCATTATTTTTGCCCTTTCAAAATGTATGGGTCAGCATCTCGTTAACGTTATGTTTATTTTAACGTTAGACACAAAGTACTTCAACACCTGAGTAGGCTTTGAAGTTTTTCCAATTGAAACGTGCACTGAGTAAGAACTCCCAGCCGCCAGGTGGCATCGTGTTGAAATGTAGGCCATCCACTACATGATGTATATCTATGGTTCTTTACGTCACTTCCGGTAACACAACTCACCTGAACACATGTGTGTCCACATAATATGAGTTTGTTGGATATATTATAAATAAAACAGTTGGCTTCAACTCCCTGTTGACTTTTCACACCGGGGACACCATGGGGAACGGGGTAAGTGCTTTTAAAATTCGGGTTAGCGAAAATCTAGCGGATACCACAGAGAACGATGACCTAAGTTAACATGACTAACGTGGCTAACGTGGATATATTCTCGTATCAGTTAAAGTTCTCCATAACGCTTAACTTACAACGCTTGTCTTTAATTTTACGAAAAACAAAGCTGTCATAGCTTCAGACAGGGCAATGTAGTTGACAATATGTGGCCTTTTTATAACATTACAGCCTTCGCTAACGTTACCCAGCTAGATAGTTAGCTAGGTAAATAGTAGTTACAGTAATAGTTGCATCTGCTGAATACCAGTGTCTTAAGTTCGTTTAAAGCTCAAGCACATTGGTGTCAAAGATGCCTTTGTCATATTGTCTGTTTGTAAAAGGTTGTTTTTACCCAGATGTTATTGTAGTGGTAGTTGCAGTGGAAGTCACTAACGTAATTTAATGGGTATTTGTTTTCACTGGCGTGCTGTGTATTACAGTGTCTGTCACCTTGCTTGTTTGAAATGTACTTGAATCCACTGAAGTCCTACTTTGTACATGTGTTTTGTATTGTGTTTTACATGCTTTTGTTTATTATTCGGGATAGCTACTAGTATTTGGACTGGATATGTTCAGTGAAATGTAGATTCAGGGAGAACTAAACAATAAGAAAGCATGTGAAAGGAGAAGATTAACTACTGTATTGGATATTATACTTTGACAGACCCTTGAATGCATAGTGAAAGTTATGATGAACCTTCCTGTTGAAGAAGCATGATGCATCATTTTTCCTTCTTACCTACAGAAACGAGGCCAGAACAAGAGGAGGCCCAGCTTCCGCAAACTGCTGAAAACCAGCAATGTGAAGATTGACAACAAGACCAAGAACAAGCAGTTCAAGCAAACAAACGTAGTCAAGAAGCAACGCAAGGAGAATCGCAAGCTCAGGCAGGCCATCAGCGATGTCTCCACCAAGATCCCACAGCCCCTTGAGCGCTATCACAAGAATCCAGGTGAACTGCTCAAGACCGATCTACTTTCTAATAGCTAAATCATATACATATATTTTTTTTTATGGCGTTGATATGTGCTTTTCTAACTTCTGGACACTTGTAATAATGACCGCTAGTTACATGGATGAGGAAACCAGGTTGAAAAGACCGTTTGGATTTCTGGTAATATGATTGGGAGTTTAAGCTCAGCTGTGTCTCTCCCTGTTCTTTCCCACCCTCAGATGAAGTGGAGGATGAAGAGGAGTTTTTGGAGACGCTGCCCACGGACATGATGGAGGAGGACGACCTGGAGCAGATCAGAGCCATGGCACAGAGGGCCTCCTTCATCACGAGAGACCTCTCCTCCTGGTAGGCTTTAGTTCCACTACGCACACACACACACACACACACACACATACAAACGTTTGTCAAAACACTATACACGGAAACAAATGACGTAAATTCCCATTCACTCTTTCACTATTAAGTGGCATTATGTAGGAATTGCTAATCGCTAAACCTAGCGAAACCTCTTGAAATTTGCTTACTTTGACAATATGACAAACTAGTGAGTCAACAACTTTCCTAACACAGTCAAACATCAAGCAAGTGCAACACAAGACAAAGCAAG
>NC_045174.1:14298019-14305519 GCF_900700415.2 Clupea harengus | reverse complement strand
GTAAGTTCACTCCCAACCCACCATACCAACCAACCAAAATATTTGCTGCCACAGCCCTTAAAAGAAAAAAAGCATTTTTAAAGAAGCCTGAAAGAGGATCTAGGACAGTGAGCCTTTCTTGTAGTTGCATGAACATCAGTAGTGAATCCTTAGGGCAATGACAGAATCCCTCATAAACAGAAAGATAAAAGGAAAATATTTTGTTTGCCAGTGATCAGATCTCCACCTCTATTTTTGCTTACAACAGCTGTAACTGTGGTCTTAGATCACCAATTTGCATTTGCAAAATAAACCTGTAAATATGAAAGTATTTTCCCATACCTCACTCAGAATTAGACTCGATCAACACAGTTTGCAACACTACTTTGCATAAAGCCTTGGGGAATCACCAGAAACCTGAAATCAGTCCCTTATTTGTTTTTTTTTGTTTGTTTTTCCCCCTTCCAGGATCTGTCCAATCGTGAGAGTCTTCACTGCATCCAGACTGCCTTCCACATCCTCTCTGGGCAAGGTCAGTGAGTTTCTCTTCATCAGCATGTCAGAGGAAAAACACCTCCTTAGATGTGCATGTTAATTAACATTAGACACGTAAAGCAAGGACAGCACATAGCTATGCCATAGTCTTTAGCAGTTAGCACATCATAATGCTGCTTCACACAAAAGGGTATGGAAAAGCCCTCCTCCAGTGTTGGATTTCAGTGTGCAGCTTTAGCTATGAGGGAACTGAATGTATAGTATGCACATTGTGATGCACTGGAAACAGATAGAAACCGGATCAGCTCTGTTCCGTCGTGAGGGATGGAGCTAATTGAAGCCCAGCTCAGGTGTCTCCTGTTGTTGTCTGTTCCGCCAGGTGATGTGCTTAACATCGACCCGCTGAAATTCTACACCCACCTGTACAAAACCCTGCTCACGCTCAGCGCAGGTGAGTCGTGTGTCCGCCGTCTCGCCTGTCCACTGGTCGCTTCTTGCGTCTCTCTGGCGTCACCGGCGCTGTGAATGTGGTGGTCATGGAGACAGTGTGTCTCGGCAGCGTCTGGCCGTCTGGATACACCAATCACGAACTGAATATCATTGTGCTGATATAAGGCTTGTGGTTTCATGTGTTTATGAAAAGAAAAAAAAACATTTTTATGTTTTTTATTGTAGATTTTGTGTCTAGTAATGTTGAGATGTGTGTTTCAGGGGTTGATGGTGTCTGACATATGTGTTTGTGTATTGTGTGTGTGTGTGTGTGTGTGTGTGTGATGTGTATATTTATGTAACTGTGTGTGTGTTTGATGTGTATATGTATGTAACTGTGTGTGTGATGTGTATATGTATGTAACTGTGTGTGTGTGTGTCTCCTCAGGCCGTTTTAGTGAGGAGACGGGTATCGTGCTGCAGTGTCTGGACGTGATGCTGTCCAAGCGCAGGAAGCAGGTGACGCTGCTGCGCGCCCAGGCCTTCCTCAAGCGCCTCACCACCCTCGGCCTGCACGTGCTCACCGACGCCGCCATCGGCATCCTGTCCGCCAACCGCACCATCATGCATGTGAGGACGGCAAAAACACACTCACACACTAAACGCGCACACACACACACACACACACACACACCCATGAACTCTTTCTTCATTTCTCTTTCTTTCCTCACTCACACACACACACACACACACACACACACACACGCAGAATAAATTGAAGTCGGTTGATACTGTACTAAATGTAAATCAGTATGGATAAATGTCATAGGTTTTCCATGACTAACAGTATGCCTATTGAGTGGAAGGGTAATGGAGAGGGAAATATTTTGACTGTATGACCTCTGTGATGGGTAGTAATTAAGATTGATTAAGAAATGATTTGATTGATTATTGATTATTGATGGATAGTGATTGATTGATTGCTGGAATTGTTCCTGTGTGTGTGCTGCAGGCTTTCCCTAAGACTGACATCATGCTGGATAATGAGATGCAGGGCAGTGGGGTCTACAACCCCGAGATGGACGAGCCGGAGTACTGCAACCCCCAAAGCACATCGCTCTGGGAGCTACACACACTCAAGGTACACACACACACGCACGCACGCACACACACACACACACAGGTGTTAATACCTACTCAATAAGATACAATACATACACACACGCGTACCCAAGGTATAAATACCTACTCATGTACACACATTGATCCATACACAATATACACACACACACACACAGATGTACATCCAGGATACACACACACACCGTATATTCACTCATTGATGGGATATTCCTCACCAACTCCCCTAGAGCCTCATATGTCAGGTCATGGATGTTCACATCATGACCTGATGGAATGACCCTGGACCCTGATGTATGTGCTTGTGCACTGAGGTGATGCTTCAGTTCATTTGTACACGCCAGTGTTGTGGAGTTCAGAGTATTATTTACTGTTTACACGTTTGCTATTTCATGATTTAATAACATTTAATGTGTCACAGAGAGTCCAGTCCCTAGAGTAACCTGTTAATGTGCCGTTTGTCACACCCACATGATGGTGTCTGAATAGAGGGAAAACACAGGTCCGTGTGTCTATAGATGACAAGAATCGTAGTGGAGGAGGGGGGAGAGACAGAATGTTCTAGAGATAAACCAGTGAAAACAAGCAGAGAACAACCCTTGAGAACATCCACATGACGACACTGAAACACTAAGAAACGTTTCAGCTGGCATGTAATCAGTCTACAAGAGCCGAACAATTTGATTAAAAACTCATTTATCCACGTCATTAGAACAAATTGCTTTACACACTAAGGAGAATCGATTGTCATTTTGAAGCATTTCACCAGAGTGTAATACAATATTGTGCCTTGAGATCAGACTACAGTGTTACACAATATATGCATTACTGCCTTTACCTCCGATATGAAATAAATTTTACACTGGACACTTAAACTTTACATATGAGAAGCTAAGTGTGTGTGTGTGTGTGTGTGTGTGTGTGTGTGTGTGTGTGTGTTGTAGCGTCACTACCATCCTGTGGTGAGGAAGTTTGCTGCTCACCTCCTGAAGGGGGCGCCGAGCGAGGGCAACGGATCTCTGAATGTGGAGTTGAGCCGCAGGTGGGTTTCGCTCGCAAACTTCAGTTTCTACATGTCCAAAATGCTTTGTGGAGTTAAGGTGTAGTCCTTGGTTTATAATCCAGTACACTTTTACAAATTCAGCAAATTTCTCCTCACAGTCCAGCCTCCTTACTGTCCTGAAGCGAGGGCTGTATTTGATTGGCTGTTGAGTTTAAATACCAACATTCTTTCGCCAAGATTGAGGACTGCACCTTTTTGTGAATTTAGTGAGACATAGTTATAAAAACATTCAACCACAGATTTCTCTAGTGCACAGTAGACACTTTGTAGTGGACTCACGACTGGCTGCTGTTTCTAATGTGAGCTCTTTCCTGCGCAGGTTACCAGTGCAGCTGTTTGAGGACTACAGTGTGAAGGACATGACCTTTAACCCCCCAGTGGGTGCGCCCCCCACACTGAAAAAGGTTTGTCTCATCTACAGATGGGTTTAACATATACTAAATTCATGCTGACATACTTACATTGTTTACTAATATAGTTGCATATACAAATTATGAATATGAAGTTATAGTATAAAGACAACTGTTTTGTTTTGTTATTACCCAGACCTAGTGGCAGGGTTGATTGTTCTTACAAATAGTGATCTTGTTTTTTTTTTTTAAATCACACAATGGGGTAATTTCTGTGTTGTTCCTAGGATCGTTTCACCATCGGCTACGCCTTTATAGATGCAAAACTTAAGACGCACATCGACAAGGTTATAGAGGCGGAACCTGAGCTCACAACTTTGGATTTTTCAGAAAATCGAAGTCCAAGTGAACAAGTTTGAAGACTCTTGTTGTATAGGCTGCTTGAAATGTTTTGTGTTTTCTATAAATGATATCATAATAAAATCCCTTATGTACCCCTAAAATACGTATTTAACTTTAATGATGTGTGATACAAACTGTAATTCTAATTCTAATTCAAACTAGGTACAGTACACAAATCTAACAGCACTATAAACAAACTATACATTCAACCCCATTACATTGTGGAAAAGAGAAAATACTTTGTCAGTTACAGAACCTTTGGAAAATGAAAAAAAAGCAAACCACTATTTAAGTTCGAATTCATAACTGCATTTAATAGTCATATTAATTGAGCAGTTAAATAAATGTTTCAAGTAAATGGTGAAGTAGTCAGTTGACAGCACAACAACAACTATAATAAAAACAACATTCACTGGATGAATGCAACAAGTGCTCCAAACTTCAGACGCAACGGCAAGTTTCACGTCAGAACAACAACACACAAACCTACTGAATTACTGTACGTAGCTGGTCCACAAAGCTCTCGATACAGTGAAATGCATGATATGAAATACATGAATGTTGAAGGCAGATGCTAATTAGCATTAGCATGAAATACAATAAAAAAAAAAAAACACGGAACACTTCAGCATACAGTAGCCCCATGTCTTGAGGCTTCTACATGAAATGTTGCGTATTTCTCCTCCGCCAGTTTCATCATCAAATTTCTTACTTTCAAACGAGTATAAAAGAGTGGAGCGCTGTTGTACTACAGTAAAAAATAAATAAGTTACACATTACTTTCCAACTGTTTTATGCTGTGAACAGCGACAAAACATGACAAAAGCCAACCCGGGCAAAAACAGTAAATAAATATTGAAAATGGGAAAAATTATTTTTTTGCCGTAGTAGTGTATAACACTTGAAAGAAAGAAAGATGGAAAGAAATAAAGACGACGAGAAAAAAAGAACAGCATAAAAGTAAACCTCTTCCACCATAAGGTGAGAAAATAAGAGCAAATATAAATACAACACATACAAGAGCAACATGTTGCTACATTAAGCAACCATACAGCCATTAGCATCTGAAATCCAAGCACTGTGGTGGTTTAGGTCCGTATGACCCTGGCCTTTGCTATAAGTTTTCTAGCACTTTCTGTAGTGTCTGGTCACAGACACCGTTTATGTCATCCACCCAAACAGAAAGGCGAGGTCATGCGACTAAAGTGCATGTGACTTCTCTTGACCTGTGAGCCTGTAATCTCAGGAGTTCCTGAGACCATAGGAGTGGACTTAAAGTGTACTAATTAAAACATGTCTGCATTTGAGACAACGAACAGAAACAAAGATGGGAGACAGATACAACCACAAACAGAAATCAGCTGTGCTTGCTTATCCTAAAATGGACATCACACACACACACACACACACAAAAAAAATACTAAATCTAAAAAAAAAAAAAAAGGAAACAAAAAAAAGACGCTTAAAAAGACCATGAAAGAGAGCATCTTCATGACTATAATCTTACATTGAACTGACCATGTTTCTGTCTAACTTTCACTGGACCCACTTAAACACCACTCATCACTTCTCTTCAGTCCTATGTTCTTACCCCTTCACTGCCATCTGTTCTTCACATTCCGGAACAATAAGTAAATTGGATATTTAAAAATGTAATTAAAAGAAAGTCTTCTGCTTTGCATTTAAATAAATTGCTTGTATAAAAGGTGCAACAACGCTCAAGGACACCAACACGATCCTCACTGACCAGGACGATAATAGTTATTCTTAAATTCTTCAAATATAATTTTGAATGCAACAGGAGGAACCTAAGAAGATACCTGCATCACTCATCAATTTTGCTTTTGTGCAAGGAGCACACGCAGTATTAAACACTGACAACTCCTACCCCGCCATCTTACTCTGCTGATTCTGATCAATACTCAGGAACCTAAATGGGAGCAGACGCACCTTCGTTTACTAAATAGTTTCCTTTGAAAGTTAGCATACCAACCCTCAACAACATAGATTAATGCCACTAAAAGCATGGAGCATTACTGAGATAAAAAGACCAGGAAGTGCTAGTCCCAATAGCCACCAGACTTAGGCACGTTCTGGGCTACAACCCTGAGTCTGGTTGGCTGACAATCTGGAGGCGAGAGTAGACCCCTCAGAAACTACATGGGGTGGGTGGCTTATGAAATGACAAAAGTGTGATTAAAGCAGGACCTACAAGCAATCAAGAAATCCCAGCCATGTCATTGGTGGGTAGCCCTCGAAGTGGGCGGGAACGGTCCGCTGAAGGAGTCATGTGACCCCCTCTCACCTTCAACTTTGACCCCAGAGACTCCGCTCTTCAGACCCCGCTGACACGAGGAGAGCCATCTAGCGTTTGTCCAAAGTTCCACAACTCTGGCCTTACAGAACAATTGGTTCAGAGCCAGGAGAGACCTCATCTGCATCATCCAGCCCGTTGCCGTCGGTGACGTAATGGAGACAATGTGCGATATGATTGGATAGGGAGGTCGGAGCTCATTTGTGCAGCTTCCAGTTCCACAGCAGTGGGTGGGCCCAGGGGGAGGGGCCCGGGGCGCTGGCAGGGAGTCTGCGATTGGTTGTCGAACAGTCTCCTGCGTTTAGCCACGCCCTTAGCCTCTCCGAGAGCAGCACACCTGGGAGGAAAAGGTAAGGAGGGGTCAGCAGGTTGCGAGTGTGTGTGTGTGTGTGTGTGTGTGTGTGTTGACACAAAACTGAGACCGTAATGTAAGTATTAAAGGACTGATGTATATGTGTATGTATATGATTGTTTCCATGTTTCTTTATTCAGGTGGGTATGTTTTGCCTTCTGTTAACACACAAATGTAACTCATTTACTGTACACACACACAAACACACTCCACGGAGTAAAAGAGGCTGGTTTAGGTGAAGCTGTTGTCCACACACAAGTGCAATGTTACATATGCAACTGTAAGAGCAAGATCCATGCAGTTTTAACACACACCAGCCCTCCCACTCTAACTCCACAACCATGTTTCTAACAGACACAACAACCCCCCACTCTCACTCGAGAACCATGTTTCAAACAGCTTCTACTTTAAAAACAAACTCCCACACTGTCTCAAACCATGCATCACAAAAAAGCAGAGATCCATCAGAGAGAAGAGAGAAAGGGAGAAATAAAGATGGTGGGTTGTGCAGGTGTTCGTGACGAGGCTCGTACCTTGCAGGGGGTGGCAGGCTGTTGGCGGGTGCTTGTGCATGCTGTTACACACACACACACACCCACACACACGTAACACACACACACTGAAAGGGACGCGAGGAGGGGGGGGCCAGGCTCTCACTCGGAGAGCTCGGCCCAGCTGGGGGTGCCTGCGGGGCGGTCCTCCTTACTGTAGGGGGCGCTGCTGCTGCTGCTGTTGTTCTCTTGAGCTAGGCTCCGGCTGCGGCCCGTCAACTTCCACAGCTCGCTCGCAAACGACATGCCCCGACGCTTGTCCTCACGCACCACCTGACACACACACACACACACACACAGAGAGGCAGAGAGAGAAGCACAGTCAGTTCAGTGGAAAACCCTAAAACCAGAGGTAGTGAGCAGAAAACTCAATTAAAAACTGCAAATTTCAGGGATTGATAATATGTATATTCTGTCAACACTTC
>NC_045174.1:14263019-14295519 GCF_900700415.2 Clupea harengus | reverse complement strand
AAAAAGCATGCTTTAGGATCTACACATTAATTCTGCATTCATGATTGTAGCCCATCAGCTCTACGCCCCTCGCTCAAATGCTACGAGAAATGTAAAAAAAAAACAGATTTATTTTAAATCTTTTGATAGCACTTAGCATTCTGCTGCCATTGGCATGTCCTTTTCTGAAACACAGTGCAATTGAAATCTGCCCAAGAATCCATCCCTGTTTCTCACGTGAAAGCAACACACACACCAGTCACACACACACACCAGTCACACACACACCAGTCCCGGCAGTCATCGGATCCCTGCTCTGGCTGTTTGTCCCAGAGTTCCCTTCTGCTTCACTCCACGGCCACGGCCACGACCCGGCCATACCATCGCCACCGTCCTCTTTGTCACTCTGATCCCATCTCTCCCACTCTTCCTCTCTCCAGTCACGTCACGTCTCCCTGTTTTTCCTCCGTCACCCCTCCATCACCCTACTGCTCCATACCAGCTCCATTTTTAGATAAAGACAGGCCTGCCCGGAATGACGGGGACTGTTTAGAAAAAGAAGCTTCCTCTCTCTCGCCCCCCTTTTACAAACAAAAGAAATATCTCCCCTGTTTTCTTAGGCTCACGTCCGATGTCTGACTGCTGGTACTGAACAGACACCATCTGGTCTGTTGTGGGCCAACCGCTGTGCACAGCGTAGGTAAGTGTTTGTGTGACAATAGTACAGTTATGCAGTTAACGTGGGTTTAAAGAGGAGATCGTTATGGGAAATGCTTGCTTTAACTGGCACTTGGCCTGCAAGGTCAGGAATGAGATTTGTCACCTACAAGATAAACTACGAGTGAGTGTGTGATACGCAGCGTGTGGTATGTGACCGTGGGTAACACGGGAATTTAGGCTAATGAGCTACAAGCATGCACACCCACACCCACACCCACACCCACCCCCACTCACACCCACACCCATTCCAACACTTCCTGTGAGCATCTCATTCCATTTTAGACCTCCACGGGGCGCTAGGGAGCCACTCACCACAGCAGCAGGGAGAGCAGGCACGACGCCTCCGCTGGTGGGAGAGGAAACAGCTCCCCCTGTGGTGAGACCGGGAAGTGCTGCAGTGACGGCGCTCTCCTCCACTCTGCGGCTGAAGATGAAGAGGCTGGACACTTCCAGAGGGTCATTGTGCTGATTCCTCAGGGGTAGGTGCCTGTAGCCTGAACACAGTACAAAACAAACGGGGCAATACTATATTACCACCACCTGATCAACAATTACGGTGCTAGTACAACAGTCCCTATACACAACCCTGAGGTTAGAGGTTGAATGTGACAAAAACAGTGAAGAGTACTGGTCATAGTCATAGACTAAAAACAACACCAAATAATATAATTATAATATAATACAATAATATCTCTATAAATACACATATGGATGGATGGATGGATGGATGGGTGGATGGATAGACAGAGGGGACGGCAGAGAGATGACTGCATGAATTTAGATTCCACATCAGACCCCCGCCGATGCTTGGTTGTCGTTGCGACTCACCGGTCTTGAGCGCGCGGAGCGGCAGGATGCGCTGGGCGGTGACCTGGGAGCTGTTGTTCTCCACCACGGCCAGGCGCAGGAAGGCCAGGTCCTCGCAGTGCACGGCCAGCGTGAAGCTCTCGCTCCACATGGGGTTCAGCGGGTTGCGGTGGATGGGCTTGGTGCGGAAGTGGCAGGCGTCGGTGGGCGCGCCTAGCAGATCCAGCTCCACGCACGGGCTGCCTGATGTGTTACCGGGACACACGTTCTGACCCGACACCACCTACAGTACAAATACGGGCGGTTCAGTGGGGGCTGAACGCAGTAGTGTAGGGGGAGGGGGTCACGCTTGTGTGTGTCTGTGTGTTTGTCTGTCTGCATGACTGTGCTGATGGTGTATGATTTGTGTGTGTGTGTGTGTGTGTGTAGAACTATATTGTAACCGTGATGGTGTAGGTGATGTTTGTGTGTGTGTGTGTGTGTGTGTGTGTGTGTGTGTGTGTGTAGAACTGTATTCTAACCGTGATGGTGTAGATGGTGGGCACTATGCCCTCGGTGTCCCTCTCCATGGGGCTGAAGTTCTGGTAGAGGGGGCAGTTACGTTCCCACAGCACGGGGGGCTTCAGCACGTACCCACAGCGCCCGTTGGCCTCAAACAGGGCTGTGTTCAACTGCAGGGGCAGATCTGAGGGAGAGGGATACCGCAGAGATGGTAAGAATATGCCTTCAAGGGGGGCACTGTGGCGCGAGCCAATAAGCCCCCTATTTACGGGCTGCAATGCCCGCGGGAACACAGGTTCGATTCCGGCCTGCTGACGTTTTTCCGATCCTCTCCCCACCTCTTCACTCCACCTCACTTCCTGTCCAAAATACTTCACTGTCCTATCCAAATAAAGGCTAAAAAGCCCATAAATAAACTCGTGAAACTCCTACATGACATTTTGACGTATTTCCACACATGCATCTCTCAAGGCTGGGGGAAGATTCCAAGAAGATGTTTACATTTAAAATGCCAACATGTATCACCCTGTCGGGAGGGAGGACACGGGCACAGGAGAGATGGCATTGGTCAAAGGATGCCTTCAAGATGCCTACATGTAAAAGTCTTTTCTCATACATGTGTCAGGTACCATACTTACGTCTGAAGGAGATGTGTATTGCATGCATTAATTACGGAGATCTGTTATGTCACTGAATACACCTGATCTAAATCAAACACCTATAACTGACACCTAGAGGTAGGGGCATCTGCGTTACAAATGTGTAAGAGTTAGGTGTCAGAGAAACCCACACATAAACTCCACACACACACACACACACACACACACACACACACACACACACACACACACACACACACACACACACACACACACGCGCACACACACGAACTTAAAACACACACTCACACACACTCACTGACTAAGACACACAGCACAACTACCTCCCACAAACAGATGATCCCTTCCTCAGCAACCCTTCCCTCTTTCTCACCCCTTACTCACGCACCCACACACACACACACACACACACACACACACACACACATACAGACGCACCCACACACACACACACACACACGCACCCACACACACAAACAGACACACACACACGCACCCTCACAAAGACACACACACACGCATCCACACACAGACACACACACACACACGCACACACACTCACCGTCGGTCTGGTAGTTGAGTGCCACCAGCTGTATGCCGTGGAGCCAGAAGGGCAGTGGGTTGGGGTTGGCGGAGTCGATGCGCGTGGCGGCGGGGTAGGTGCGGAGCAGCTGGGCGCCCGTGTGCTGCAGCAGCGCCCGCGACTGCCGGCGGTACAGGCGCTTGGCGGCGTTCTCGTTCACCGAGGAGATGTGGTAGCAGCGCGGCGTGCGGATGATGGAGCTCAGGGAGGCCGGGCCGGTGGGGTTGGGGGGGGCTAGGGGGGTCGAAAGGGGGGTGTAGAGGTGGGGGAGAGCGGGGCAGGGGCCAGGAGAGGACTGCTGCTGCTGCTGAGGTGGGTGCTGCTGTTGTTGTTGCTGCTGCTGAGGTGGGTCCTCGCAACCACTGGAGCGAGAGCTGCCCTCTGAGATGCCTGTGAATGCGAGAACGCAAACACACACACACACACACACACACACACACACACACACACACACACACACACACACACACACACACACACACAAATGCAAAATCCATTAGTATTAAATGTGGATGAGAGGTCCACGTTGACACGCTCATACACTCACATTAAGCAGAGAAAAAGAGGATATAATTAACTCACAATGGCTTTCCAAAGCCTGACATATAAATCCCCCATGAGTCAGTGGGGGCAAACATAAGTGTTGTAAACACAGGACAGAGTTCTCAGGCCCATCACACTCTTTCAGCTGCTGTTCCTTTCAGGCCAGTATCACAGAGCCTGCGCTTTTAGTGTCCCTGATCCAGTAAATGCGGAACATTTACATGACATTTTTACAGGCTAGATGAGGCTTGTAAATGATTAGAGGACAGTTTTCCCAGGCTATGCGTGTGTGTGTGTGTGTGTGTGTGTGTGTGTGTGTGTGTGTGTGTGTGTGTGTGTGTGTGTGTGTGTGTGTGTGTGTGTGTGTGTGTGAGTATTCATGAATTTGTGTTCTAGTGTACGCCACCTGTGTTTACATGTGTATGTAAACGAGTGTGTGCATATTCCCAAAAGAGTCACTGTGTGTGTTACTGGAAGTCTGTGTGTGTTTTACTGGAAGTGCTACTGGAAGTTGGTGTGTGAGAAGTTGTGGTGTGTGAGATCCAGAGGATGGTTCACCTCAGAGGGCTGAAGCTACTGTTCCCTAAGGGCAGGGGTAGGGGCTTTCACAAAGGCTTTTAGTGTGTGTGTGTGTGTGTGTGTTCCTGGAAATCTTTGACCGTTTCAAAATATTAATGACCTCAGATGTCTTTCTTCTCTTTCTGTGTCTGTGTGTGTGTGTGTGTGTGTGTGTGTGTGTGTGTGTGTGTGTGTGTGTGTGTGTGTGTGTGTGTGTGAGAAAGAAGGGAAGGGTTGTGCGTGTGTGTTCTGGAGCTCCTACCTTTCCCAGAAGGCCGTGGGGCAGACACGGGTTCCCCTGGGCTTCCTCTGGCCTGGCTCCCAAATATGGACTTCCTGCTCTTCCTCTCCTTCCCCCTACTGGAGCCCACAGGAGACAGGGACGAGAGGCCTGTTTCACACACACACACACACACACACACACACACACACACACACACACACACACACACACACACACACACACACACACACACACACACACACACACACACACACACACACACACACACAAACAGACACACACACATACAGGACAGTTAAGTAAAGGTTACACAATCCTCCCTGTTTGTGCTGCTTTCTATCCTGTTTGCTTAGCTTGCTGCCTGTAAGGCTGTGAGGTCTGGATTTCCCAGACCACCTACAGCTCTCCTCAGTTCTCACTCCAACACCAACCCTAACCCTCACCTCATAAACTTAACTCTTGACACACACACACATCCATCATGAGCCCACACTGGAACCTGAGTCTTCTTAGAGAGCACACACACTCACACACACACACACACACACACACACACACACACACACAATATGACTTTGAAGTTGGCTTCAGCCAATGAATTACAGATTTCTTTCTCTCTCTCCCACACACACACCTGGGAATTTGATGGCCTGGCAGTAGATGATGAGGTCTGAGAGTTCCTGGGCGATCTGTCGGCTCTCCTTCTTATTCTGCGGCAGATAGAACTCTTCCCCCAGCTCTAGATCGTACACCTGCTGTACACACACACACACACACACACACACACACACACACACACACACACAAACTCAGATTTACCCTACAGCCTTCATGCACAAGTCGAAATCTTCACATTACATTCACATTACTTTACATGTGCAACCAAACATATCCATAATCTTTAACAGCCAAAAGATTTGCAGTACTTACACACATTTAAACCATATTTAAACTTGATGATCAAACATCTGCTGTACACACACACTCTAACACTAAAACTTGATGCAACCTCTCTTCATACCGTACATGCAGCATATTCCAAAACATGTCCACCACTTCTGCCTTTCCACACACACCCCATCCGTTCTCTCCCCCAAACCCTCCCCTCGTCACAGAGCCCTGGTGTGCCGGCTGCATGTGAGTGCTACCCACCTTCCCCTTGCCGTGTCTGCTGTCTGCTTTCTTTCCCCTCTTCTCCCGCGCCTCTTCGGCCGACTCACACGGCTGCCTCTCCCCCGCCGGCCTGCCCTCCGGCTTATCTTCCAGGATGTTGTCTGGAAGAGGAGAGAAAAAGAAAGTTTTTTTTTTCTTTTCTTTTTTTTCGTTTTTGAAACCTCATGCATTCATCTGTCTCAAAGTCATTCATGTACAGGAAGTCTCTGAGGACAGCTCCTGAAGCTTGGGCCCAGTGTGTGACACAGCATGGAGTCTGAAGCCTGTGGCACGGCCAAGAGTCTGCTGTTTGTTGTGACACTGGCAGAACTCGGGCAGACCAACACCGGGAATGCCATGCCCTCGGACACTGACCAGGGCACGACAGGACTTACCGAATTTAAACGGAAGGTTTCAAATTAGAAACGATTAGAAATCTATCAAATCAATTCACAGCGCAAGCGTTTGTCTTTAGTGATTTCACGGCACAGGGGCACTGCACAATACTGGACACACCACTGCATGGCACTAGCTCTCCACAATGAGGCATTCCTCAGTCCACCAAAGCCCTGAAGTGTCACAGAGATGTCATTTCTCAGGGCTGTTTCACAAGCTGGCTATGGAGTGAGTATGCTCTGGAGAGAGAGAGAGAAAGAAAGAAAAAAAGGAAAAGAAAGAAAGAAGAAAATGGTGAGAGAGAAAGACAGAGAGGCAGATAGATAGATAGATAGATAGATAGATAGATAGATAGAGAGAGAGAGAGAGAGCGAGAGAGAGGGAGGGAGAGAGACAGATAGATAGATAGATAGAGAGAGAGACAAATAGAGAGAGAGCGAGAGAGAGAGAGAGAGAGATAGATAGACAGAGAGAGAGCGAGACAGAGAGAGAGACAGAGAGAGTCTGAGGAGAGGCCTGGGCGTGTTGTCTGAGTTAGCATCTCCCCGCCGTACTTCACCCCGAGTGCAGAGACTAAACTCAGACCGGGAGCGGATCTGTTCAGCACAGCCTCTAATGGCTTCCTGTGGCCTGAGCCTATGATGTGCACTGAAGTAAATAAACAGATGAACGAGCAGTTCTCTCTCACACACAGGAAAAGGGTGTGTGTGTGTGTGTGTGTGTGTGTGTGTGTGTGTGTGTGTGTGTGGTTCAAATTGGGAGCAGAGCAGAGGGCCTGAGAAACCAGATGGATGCTGTGTGTGTGTGTGTGTGTGTGCGTGTGTGTTTGTGTACTTTCCCTTCCACGCCCCCTTTTCTCCCTACATCTCTCATATCCATATACACACACAATGTCCTGATAAATGATCTCATTGTTCTTCTTATTCTGTTCTTTTTTTTGCATCTTCCTCTATCCATTTCTACCTTTTCGGCGACTTCTCTGCCACTTTCTTTCTCCTACACTCTGTCTCTCTTGCTCTCACACACACACACACACACACACACACACACACACTTAATAGGTTTCTTCCCACTCAGCTCAGCAAGCTCCAGAGGCAAGGTCACAACCCTTCACCAAACACACAGTTGATGGTGGCTGACTATTTACATTTCTCTGTCCAGTGTGTGTACACATGCAACAAACCACAATGCCCGCAGGCTATGGATGTACACTCTCTCTCTCTCTTCTCTCTCTTTCTCCTTCTCCCTCTCTTCTTCTATTTCTTACAAACAGACACATACACATTCACCAACTCAACAATCTCACACAGATACATAATCCAAGTCCAGCGAACAACACTGAGGTTTCACACACACATAGCAAGGACTCCACACACACAGCACACAGCAGATGGCCATATCCATTTCAGTTCACTAGTGTCGGAGTGTGTTGTGCACTCACAACTGCCAGATCTATTCAAATGACCGTTTACAAAAACGCTTTCTGAAGTGGATCTGACCATACAATAGACATGACACACAAGCCAAACTGCAGATCCCTACTGAGACAAACTACAGTCACTGATCCACATGACACACACACACACTGATCCAAATACAGAGACACTTGTTCTACGAGACGTTGGTCCACACACACACACACACACACACACACACACACACACACACACACACAAACATAGACTGGTCTAAATACAGAGACTCGGTGGCCAACACAGGGCCACAGACTAATGTTCACACACAGCAGTTTTACCTTCCCGGCCACAAAAAGCTGAAGAGGCTGTGCGCACATCAGCTACGGAGAGAGAGAAGGGGGGGGGGGGGGGGGGTAGGGGAAGTAGAAAAGGAGAGATGGAGTGTCAAAGAGTGAAAGAGGAAGAGAGAGTAATGGAGGGAGGGATAGTTACAGAGACAGACAGGGAAAGACAGATAGAAAGTGTGGAGAAAAGGACAGAAAGTCAAAAAAAGGACAGGCAAAATATGGTTTCTCTCATTATGGGAGGAGAAAACTGAACTATGCTGTGCAGACAGCTGTAGAGCGCTGTAGGGGGAGCTATGTGCTGATGAAGGAGGTGTGGATGCGGTGTGCAGGGGCTTATTCCGCCCTCACCCTGGACTCAATCCTACCCCCCCCTCTTCTCTCCAATCCTGTGGAGTTAAGCTGTGATGGTGCTATAATACCCACCCAAAAATCAGTGATACAAAACAGGCACTGAGTGAAAAAAATGTCCTTTCCTTCCCTAATCTGCCGTGACACAGCAAACCAGACCTTTTCACACCGCTCTGGGTGTCTGCTTTTTATCACTTTTCAACACCCTTCAGCACCTCCAGCCAGCCGTGGACAACCAGATGAGCCCGTGAGCCAGGCTACAGATGAGCCTGTGAGCCAGGCTACAGCTGAGGCCAAGATCAAGGGCAAACCCCCCCCCCCCCCTCCCCCTCGGTGCCATGACTACAGAGAGAGAAGACTGAGATCTGGACCTGAACTGAAGATATTGTTCTCTAGAAGTACCTAAGGCAATTCTAATGGATGATAACCTTCTGTGGGACTGTTTTTGTGGGAAATGAGTGGGGAGTTATTCAGTCTGGAAGGAGAGAGGGCAGACCCTCTGAGGGAGATCATGAGGAGGTGATGATTCAGTGCGAGGAGGAGGAGGAGTTTTTCTTACCGTCGGACAGGGACTCGTAGTCGTAGTCATACTCGTCTTCCTCCTCCTCCTCTTCCTCGGGGGTGTTACCCAGGGGGCCGCTGCTGCTGGGGGGGCCGTTATTGGCCTGGGCCTGCATGTGAGCCAACTGATGGGCCTGGGACACACACACACACACACACACAAACACACACCAGTGGTCAGAGTATGATTATACACACACCTAAACACATTAGCCCAAACACATACATGCCTACACACACACAAACCGGTGCATACTCTCACAAAACACATACACAAACCATCAAATTCATTCTGATACTAATCCACGCGAACACAAATACAAATGTGAAGACACATACTAAGATACTTTTATTGATACCTTTCAAGCTACAAATCGACTCCACTCTAACTTGTTACCAAATTATGAAACAAACAGAGTCATAATCAGAACAGCGTCCTTGCTTGCTGTGGGCTGAGCGGTCCTCACAAATCGACTTCACTCTAACTTGAGTCATAATGACTCGAAACAAACCCCACACGTAAAACTTTCCTCCATCAATTACACCAGGAATCATCAACTGGTTCCATAGAGAACTAGAACAGCCTCCTGGCTTGCTGTGGGCTGAGCGGTCCTCACCTTCTGTTTGAGGATGTCCACGGGGGCCTGGTGGGCCTTGAGCTTCTTGTTCTTCAGCAGGATCTTCCCCTTCAGCTGCAGCGGGGAGGGCAGCAGCGGCTCGTCGGAGAAGTCGCTCTCAAACAGGAACCGCGTCACCAGCCTCTCCCCAAACACCGTCTGCGGCGGAGGGGAAAGAACAGAGAAAGAGAAGGGAGAGGGGTCACATACTCAACCTGTGTCCAAAACGGCATACTGCAGTACACACTATTTAGTAGACACTCGATGCTGGTTCACAGAATGTGGAAAAAATTGCTCACCAGCTGTAAGTAACCTGCTTAAATGTAAATGATGCTGCATGATAAATTCTGCATTTATATCTTTGGTTCACTTCAACCCCACATTCAGGTGTTCAACTAGCAACTAAAGAGGGACGTGCAGAAATAAGATCACAAGTGTTACCTTGAAGATTTCGGCCATTTTGCGCTGTTGAGGTAAGGAACAGTGATTCTCGATCGACAAGACCACCGGCATCTCAGAGTTGACAAACGCTGTCCGGTTTATCGCCTCCACCACATCCTGCACCCAGCAACATCAGCATCATCAGCATCGTCAGCATCATCAGCATCACACACACAGACCTCTCCATCTCACCTCCACCCTAATCGCCAATCTATTCATCATCATCATCGCTATCATTTAAAAAAATATTATCATCCCTAATGAGAAAACATTGATTATGATTATGATGGAGATTATGTGTGGTTATACAGTGTGCTCAATTTCATTCTCCTAAAGCGTCCCAGCTTGGAGAGAGGTGTTCCCACCTTGAAGGGGATTTTCGTGGTGAGGGTGTGGCCATGGTAGATGACTGGCAGCCCGTCATCTCCGTCCCAGCAGTCCAACTCCACACTTCGACATCCCTGCAGCAACACCTGCAACAACGTTCCCACAACATCCCAGCAACGTTACAACACCTTTACCAATCACATTATGTTACAATGTTACACCACGCATTCATTTGACTAAAAAAACGATTACACAACTACACACAATAACCAAAACAGAAGTTCAGCTAATCTCCAGAAGTGAATCTTTCAGGGTTCTACTTGAGTACCTTTCCGTTATTTGGTCCTTTGGAGTGGAACCTCTGAAAGGTTCTCCCCCCTACCCCCCACCCCACCCTGTGTATGGTTCTTCCTGGGGATCCCCTGGCCCACCTGAGAGTAGAGCTCCACAGAGGACTCCCCCTTCAGCTGGTGCCCGGTGAGGTAGGTGTTGTGGGAGGACTCGATGTAGTAGAAGGAGAGGGGGTACTGCAACTCCTCTGGGTTCACCTCCGACTCCTCCAGCTTAGACGCAAAGTTGTCCTTGTCCATGAGGAACCTAAGTGAGAGGTTAAGGTAAAGGTCCAGTAATTAGTAATTAGCTGAAGCTTTTATCCCAGGAAACTTACAAGGGCATCCTCCAGCGGCTGGGAATCAAACACGGATCAACCGTTTACACTGTACCACCAACACCCTAAGGATGATTAGCCTGATAATAGCTCAGAGGATCCAAAATGAGGAGTGACAACGATTTGTGACATAAGATGAGGGAAAGCAGTATGTGGGATCTGACTACTAACTAACTTACTACAGGGTACTGGGGACATAAAGGGCATTTATATATTTATATAGTTTTAAGGTACCGGTACAGTTCTGTTGTTAAAGAAAAATGCTTCTAGACCCACCCATTTTAGTATGGTATTTAAAAAATAATTGAGAATCTTTTTGGCGGTTCTGGGAACTTACCTGGCAAAGCCCTCAAAAGACATCCAGCCCATCTGGTGCATGTTAGCTGAAGGTTCAAATTTCTGCAATGAGAAATATTTTTTTCTGAGAAATATATATATATTTGAACATTCCTTTCACTTCTTTTGATAAGCAAGGCCATTTCTTCCAGAAAAGCACTATTACACTCAGCCTTGCTATCAAATCTATGAATCCGAAAAAGGAAGTGGAAAAAGGAAGGTAGGAAAATGTAGTAATTGCCAACCTGAATGAGGCCCAGCAGCTGGCCGTAAGTGAGGTGTTCTCCCTGGCAATTGACCAGGAAGTCGCTGAGCTGCGTGAAGGATAGGCCGAGCACGCCGAGCGAGGCGTTCTCCACGCCTGTGCCGTTGCTCATAATGCTGGCTGCTGCTATGGCGTCCGAGATCTGCTTCTGGTTGTCGGGCAACGGTTGCCTGGAGCGGATGAACAGGCCCATGTCGGAGCCGTTGCGAGTCAGCAGGTCTACGTATAAAGAGAAGGGACATCTGTGATCAATCATGACTTAGAGTAAAGAACAATCAGCTAATAAACCTCAGTCATTATAAAACAGATTAATTAACCCTTTACTGACCAAATGACTACCTTTACTACAATTCACCACCTATAGCCAAACACAAAACAATGGAGTACATAGGTCACTCCCTAAGAACTTTAAGGGCTTGGTAGGTAGAATATTGAGTCTTAAGCATTATTCTAGTAAATATCAAATCCATATCCATTAAACGTCATTTGCATTCCTGTAAGCCATCATCATCTGCCTTTTCCTTATGCTTCTGCTTATGAGAAGTGGCAGGGTGGTGTTTGGGACCGAAGTCTCATTACTGTGCTACGTTCCAAACCTCTAGCTGGCACCGTGTCATCAAAGTGAGACATGTCTTCATTTATATGTTCGGAATCGCGTCAAGCTGTGTGAACGTAACTTCAATAGCGTTGCTAAAAAGCGCTTTGCCAGACATCACATCTTATCAGATCATCATGCCAGAGGAGAGACCGTTGTGTTCCTGGATCAAACTGCTCTGTCCCAAAGGCTATAAAATGCAACAGTGTAAAAATGCAGTGGGAACCGAAGATCCTAGAGCAACGCGCTCTTGCAGTCTTTGGTGGAAACTGTGTGGAGCCTGCACAGTATTTATATGCAAATGTAATCATTCAACAGATGCAAGGGCAGTGTAGTTAGAGCCTTTACTCATCAGTATTCAAGACCATGTCTACTGTTAGTGAAGCTTTATATAAAACTCAAGTGAACTGAATTGAATGGAATTGAATTGAACACACCAGCTTCTTTGAAGGCACTCTGAAGGACCCTGACCTGCCAGTTGAGTTGGTGCGCAAGAACACTCTAAAACCCACGTGCTATACAGCTAGACCCAACAACATTCCACTTCAGCTCCACTTGATGGTACATAACATTCCACTTCAGCTCCACTTGATGGTACATAACATTCCACTTCAGCTCCACTTGATGGTACCTATATCATCTCACTACAGCACCATTTGACTGTACCTACATCATTTCACTATAGCTGGTACCTATACACTTCCTGCACTACTCTGCACTATAGGCAAAGGTCATGCTGCTGTATCTACATCACAGTGCAATGTACCTAAGTCTGGCTGCAGTCCTGCGACCTTGTCCTCAGCCTTGAGGTTTGGGTAGAGGCGGGGCGAGTTGGGGTCAGAGCGGGTGCATGGGACGGCGTACGTGTCGAACAGCTCCTTCAGGTCCTTACGGCTACGGATACTGGACACCAAGCACAGACGACAGTCAGACAATACAAGGGATCAAGGGCACAGCAAAACCACAGAGAGAGAGAGAAAGAGAGAGAGAGAGAAACACAAATACAATCTATATACAGTATATGCAATCAAGGTCACATCAAAACCACAGAGAGAGGGAGAGAGAGAGAGAGAAAAGAGAGAGAGATGGAATGGAAAAGCAAAGAGAACAAATACAATCTATAACTATGCAATCTATACATCTACATGCCCTATATGATCCATTTCGAACAGTTGTTTGTTATAATCCTGCTGCTAAAAGGCCATAACAAGGGTGAAATGCCACAGTTCAGACCGACCCAACCCCCTTTGAGAGTGTGCTTTTTAAAATGGATCCATTTGTAATTAGAGGCCTGTGTGAGAGGACAGTCTGTAACTATCTCTCATATTTCTAGCATTTAGTATTTATAGAATGTATTTATAGTGCACTCTCATATTCACCTGAAGGACTTGAAGAGCTCCACGAACTCCACAAAGCTCATGGTGCTGTCCGAGCTCATGATGTTCTGGAAGCCCTTGAAGCAGCCTTTCCCCCGGCCATGCCAGGACCTACTGCTCCACGCACTGAAGGAGGGAGACCAGAGACACAGAGTCCAAACAGCTCACACTTCAGTTCAAGTTTATATCAAGTCATACAACATGTCCATTAGCATGTACTTAGTACTTATTTAAGTATAATATTATTATATAATTAATACTTATTATAATATTATATATATATATATATATATTATATATATAAATACTATTCTGATTCTGATATGTATATTTTACTAATAATAATAACTGTGTAGTTATACAATGCATTTATTGGTTATATTTATTCTTTATTTTATGCTAGCACATTGAAAGGTGCACTTGGAGATTGGGTTCGGAGTAAGGAGCACTGGCATTTGTGTGACCAGTGGCCAATGACCAGTAGCGGAGCAGAGAGGGTGGAGACATGTTGGGGAGGGCGGGGCTCACCTCTGCTGACCCTTGGCGTTGCAAGACGGGATGGGAGAAGAATTTGGACGGGTGGACTGGGAGGAGCTCATGCTGGCGGAGGAGGTAGAGGAGGAGGAGGAGCACGACGACGAAGTAGAGAGGGAGGGGCCAGGGGACTGGGATTTATTAGCAGACAGGGAGAAGGGTCCAGGAAGGCCAAAGGTGGCGCTGTCTTCTACGAATACACACAGACACACACACACACACACACACACACAGTGAGACAGACACACACAGACATATACATAACAGAGTCAACCTTGAGCTATAGTTTTAGAAATTATACACACCCATGATATCATTGCCATGATATTGCTGAACACATGTCAAATTGTCACAAAAACAAAACAAATACTAAAACAGACATTCTAGAGATCGGAGACAAGGTGACGATTGCAGTGATATTCCCTGCAGTGTTTTGAGCCCTCGTTATCACGGAGGTGTTGTAGATGTTTCACCTGTTTCCTGCGGGTCCTGCCCATCGCATGGGTCCGACTCTCTCCTGCCCACAGACTCCTTACAGCTGCGGGTCTTCCTGGTGATCATCTCATCATCCGTGCCCTCACCACTGTCTCCCTGGAGACCACAACAAACACAGGCGCTCAGGACTGCGGGTGCGATTATGTGTCATGTCTCAGCACTGTGTGTATGAGAGGTGATTTTGCGAGTGTGTGTGTGTGTGTGTGTGTGTGTGTGTATGTTTGTGTGTGTTTGTGTGTGTGTCCCTCCCTGAAGATGACAACAAACAGAGGCACTTGGCACTGAATGATCCCACATGGGTGTGCATGTTGATTCTTGTGTGTGTGTGTGTGTGTTTGTGTGTGTGTGTGTGTGTGTGTGTGTGTGCAAGAGATAACCTGTGAATGCTTTTATGGTGAAAGTGTATGGACATGAGTATGAATTGTGTGTGCCTGTAACCGCCCGAGTGTTACATGTGTGTATCTGTCTGTGTGTGTGTGTGTGTGTGTGTGTGTGTGTGTCTGTGTGTGTGTGTATCCTCACCCTCACTAGCGGTTTCTTCTTCTTCTTGTTGGCAGCAGTGATGCCCAGTGGGCTGCCCCTCTGAGACCCCCCCTTCTCCCCGCCCCTTCCAAGTGTGCCACTCCCACTGCCGGCCCCCACATTCCACCGCCGCCCCCCAAAAAGCTCAATGGCATGGGCCAACGTGGGGCCCTCACACCGACCATCCTCCTGCGGGTGCAAACACACACACACACACACACACACACACACACACACACACACACACACAAACCAGAGGTCAGAGTGTGATTATACACACACCTAAACACATTAGCCCAAACACATATACACTCAAATCCATTGGGTTTTGTCACAAGGAAAAAAAAAAAACACATATGCACAGAGGTAAAGATAGACACACACACATAACCAAAAAGACACATACACAAACACACACACACACACACACACACACACAGTGTGACACATACACTCATTACATAACCATTATTTATCGTCGGATGTCCTGCGGGCTGTATTGCATAAGCAGCTGTGTGTACTATTTGAGGTACCAACAACAACTATCTATCAAGTACGTGTCCCTGTTGAAATAGTATCACACTGGAGCTGGCAGTGTTCACGTGCTTTAGGAGAGCCCGGTAGCTAGGACTGTTGTGATGAAGGAACTTCCCCAACGGTGATCTAGGGTTGCTCAACATGCACTGAAGTATAAAATAAGAAGGGCCTAGCCCCATGAAAAGAAGAAGAAACGTGAGCGTAGTGGTTGTGGCGGTTGAGGTTGTCTTGCAATGGTATTGCAATATTGCCGTTATCATGACAGCCCTACTAGTAGCCCCGATCTGACATAGCCTGAGAGATTTTAACTCCAGGTTTGGACAGTTATCGTCCACCACAGTATTTTCCAATGTGTGACAGGACCTTTGATACAAGTATGTTCCACTTGAGTTTAAAAGTGAACAAAGAAACACAGCACCTCAACAACTTTTCAAATATTTCTACTGATTAAGCAGCTCCTGGTTTGATCCATGTCTCATACATGCAGAACGTTCTGGAAGGGCGTAGCAGCGCTTTACCTGATAGAGGCTGATGTACTGCCTCCTGAGCCACTGTAGCCTCTGGTCAGGGAAGCGTCGCATTTTCCTGGTGGCGGCGGCCAGCGCCTGCAGCCCCTCGTACAGCATGCGTGCCGTGTGCCCCGGTGCCACGAAGTGCAGCAGCCTGTTGTCGGTGGTGCCGTGGCCGTGGAGCAGCGTGACGGCGTGTTCGCCGGCGCTCAGGCCGCACAGCTTGTTCTGCAGGCACACAGCGGCCACGTCGGCGCCCGGGTGGCCCCGGAACACCGCCTTCACCGAGGCCAGGTCCAGCATGCCCTCCGTCAGCCCCAACCCCAGCACGCCCCCACTGCTGCTCCCGCCGCCACCACCGCTGGTCCCCGGAGCCTGGAGGGGCTCGGAGGCCTTGGCTCCAGGGAAGGGGCCGCCGCTGTGTGGCCTGGCCCAGACGAGGGTGCCGTTGTCGGGCAGGAGGCGCAGGGAGCAGCGGGCGCTCAGGCGGCTGTCCTGCTCGTAGTGGATGACTGTGGCGCCGCGCAGCAGGAACTGGTGGACCTCGGCGCGGACGGAGAGGACGTACCAGGGGATGAGCTCAGTGTCGTGGCCGAACGGGCCGTGGAGGTCCTCGGAGCAGACCTGCGGGTCAGCCTCATCCTCTTCCTCGCCTTTCTCGCCGACACACTCCTCGACCTGGTCCTGACCTTCGACCTCAGCATCTGAGAGGTCACCGATGGAGAAACTGCTTGGTGGATAGGTTAATACATGGAGACAGAGAGACAGAGAGAGATAGAGAGAGAGAGGGAGAGAGGATTAGAGAAATGGAAAAAGAGAGAAAAGAAAGAAGGACTTCAAGCAGCTGCAATACATGCTTGATACTCATAGCATCACACCCATTCGCATATCACGCGTATGTCACTTTAGACATAAAAGACACACACACACACACACACACACACACACACACACACACACACACACACACACACACACACACACACACACACACACACACACACACACACAAAAGACATAGCCAGGGCCTAACATGCGCCTCAGCGCCTGTATAATGCAGCACCAGCCTTGTGAGTGCAAATAAGCAGAAATGATCCTGCCCACAAATACACTCATACCCTACCCAGCACAGATCAGTCAGGCAAGTCTTCCTTCCACTGCTAAGACACTTGCACATTAGAATCAAGCACCCCAAAATATGTAGTGTTGGTGGATGCTTCCCACAATGCATTGTGCCGCTGTCGGGATAATTTGGGGACAAAAAGCATCATGCCGATATCACTGCACAGCTTTGGACCATCGTATGTATGGAGGGTATGAAGCAGACAGCTCAAACACAGCATACAGTGTGGAGCACACACTCACTTACACAACACGCTCTGAATGAGAGTTCTTCCTGGATGGAGTGAGAGGAAGTGGAGGAGAGAGAGAGAGAGAAGGATGGGGAGAGAGAGAAGGATGGGGGAGAGAGAGAGGAGGAGAGAAGGATAGGAGGAGAGATATGGAGAAGGATAGGGGAGAGAGTGAGACAGAGAGAGAGAAGAGGGATGAAGGGAGAGCAAGAGAGAGGGAATGATAAAGAGAGAGAGAGATAGAGGGGGGGGGTAAAGGTGAGTCAGAGACAGTGATGGTTGCTGCATAAGATCTTAACTTGCACAACAGGCGTCTCTGAGAGGCGCTGAGACTGTCCGGAATATCCGGCAGCTATTAACATTAAATATGAGTGTGACAGTACAGTGTGTGTGTCTGTGTGTGTGTGTGTGTCTGTGTGTGTGTGAGAGAGAAAGTGTGTGAGTGTCAGAAAAAGAGAGTTCCATTATGTGTCCCTCCCCCAATGCATTGTGTGTGTGTGTGTGTGTATGTGTGTGATGGATATAAAGTGTGTTCTTCCTCTATGTTTCAATGTACATGTGTGTCTCCCTATGACTGTGTGCGTGTGTGTGTGTGTGTGAGCTGGTCTTCTGTCCTCCCTGACGACAAACAGAGCTAAGGCCCCCATTTGTGTTTCCCTTTCAGGAAAGACAAAAGTGCTCGTGTGGTTCTCTTCCGGAGGTCTTCTGGGTGTGCGCTCCCATTTTATCACAATTTACTGCCTGGCAACAGGGCTTGTTTTATTTAGTACCTGGCATTGCACATGGAAAACTCATTTTGTTCCTTACTCAAAAAAAAAAAAAAAAATGAAAGAAAAGAGAAAAGAAGAAAATAAAACAAGAGGGGGAAAGTGGGAGGTCTTCTCAGGACAAGAACATCTGCCTAGATAGCAAAGAAAAACAAAACATTTTTGTCCACCGACGCTTTGTGAGTGAAACACTATGCTGGCCTTCTGTCTCACCGGTCCGATTAGTAGACCCCCGCTCTCTGCTCGCATTGAAGCGAATCGCTCATAATGTTCTCTCGGGTTTCCACCCAATCAATTGGATCAAACAGTCTGTCTGAAACTTTAGTCTGAAACTTTGACTTTGAAAGATGACTGCATGTACAGACAGGAGACGTACGGTACAAACTCCATGAGGAAATCGAATTGGATGGACTACAAAAGAAGCTACCTTGTGAACCATTTTCTCTTATTCCAGAAAGAGGGATATCAACCTCAGTGATTCAAAAGGCCTCTCACAATGGAATTGGTATTAGACCTCATACAGCCACTCACTCACACTAAGATACACCACAGTGAGGAAGGCTGACCTAACTTACCCCAACGGCCCTTATTCGGCTATGGACTGAAAAGACCCCATTTTCTCCCTGCCCAATTAGAGCTCCTTCCAACAGCATGTCCGAGAGACTCGTCTGATCATAAACACGTTTTAGATCTTAATACCCACAACAGCCAATTACAGCAGTGGGGACTAGCTCAGAACCATCACACACTCCTTTCAAAAAGAAAACCAACTCCGGGCTACTGTGAGGCAAGCAAACATCATGACTCATTTCTGGCTGAATTACTTCTGTACGCAGAACCAAAGAGGTCTACTGCACTGACCACTGGGGAGCTTAAGCGTTCATGGATTCAACTCTGGACATACTGGAAAAAAGGCTAGTACTATTAGCCTACTACTATTTCTCCACAAATAAAATGCTGTTTAGGATGTAGTTAAAAATAGCGATTTGAGAAACCCTGCTTATGAGTTCTGACTGGACACGGAACCCTGTGGGACCTACGGGTTCTTGTATCGGTCCTTGAGGGAGTGGCGCCGTGAGGCCGGGCTGTCTGCGCCGCTGGCCGGGTCGCCGTCGGCGGTTGTCGGCTCCTCAATTTCCAGGCTGCGGTGGCAGCTGCGGATGGTCTGGAGGATGTTGCTGACCGTGCCCTCCTTCTCCGCTTTGTGGAGGCCGTCGGGACCGGCACGCTGCACGAAGCCTGGCTGCCCGCTGTAGTCCGACACAAACTGGACAAGGACAAGAGGGACGTTACTCCCGCTATTCCTCATGAGCAGTTCAACAAACAGCTGCTGTCCTGGGAGTTCAGACACCAACACATCCAAAAACCCAGCTGTGATGGAGTTGTGACCGACTTCCTCTTTTTCTTGTGTTTCAATGACCTCCACTAAGACTTATCACACCTTACCTTAATACTAGATATCATATAAATGTTTTTATGCTGCATGTAGCCTTCAGCCTCTGCCACCTTGGCCAAACGTTTTGTTTACTTTTGCGAAGGGAGAGGAGCTATGCCCCTAATCTGCTTGGGGTGGTAATACACTGCCCCCAATCTGCTTGGGGTGGGGGGTATAAAATAATTTATCATAGCTTGCTTGCCGACAGCTAGTCAGGCTTACACATAGCTCCTTTAAGCAATGCTATGCTAACGCTATACCAGCTCAACCCTTGAACCCAAATCAAATCCAACTGAAACGTCTTCCCTCACCTCCACGGTGTCCTCCTTGGGGTCCAGCGAGGGTCGGAGGCCGATGAGGCTGGCGGCTCCGTCCAGGGCGTCGCTGAGCTCCTTGAGGAAGACGCCGCAGAAGGGCACCACCTTGCAGCCGGGGATGTGGAGGGCGCGGTGCACGGCCTTGCGGTACTCCGTCGACGACTCGTGCTGTGCCATGGAGTCCTTCAGACGCCGCATGTTCTCGATGTCCGCCTGGTCCATGAACTGCCACATCTTCAGCACCTTACGGGACCTGGTGGGGGGGGTGGACAGAGTTGAATATTTTGGTATATGCATAACACAGCCTTAATTCAGAATATTACAGTATGCATAACACAGCCTTAATTCAGTATATTACAGTATGCATAACACAGCCTTAATTCAGATTATAATACGGGTAGATGAAATCAAGCATTCTGATTGGTTAAAAGGAGGTCACGGGGTGTACTGTATTGAGCCATAATGTACTGTACAGCTGTTTACATTTACCTGAGCGTTCCATATCAGTGCGCACTCAAAATATACTACCTTAGATAGAAAAAAAATGGCGGACCAAATCTCCGTAGATCATCGTATTTGTACCTAAAAGTTTTAAGTTTTACTTTTTTTTGCTTAGATTTTTAGAAAGTTACCGAGAAATAGACACTGTACAATATAAAAAAATAATTATTGTAACTGAAAAATACGTCTAAGAGGATTTGCGAGGTGTATGAGCAATCTATCAAAGGTTAGCATGCTACTAGCCATTAGCGATGAGCAATTCCTCTGTGTTTTTGCAAAGCATCTGCCCCAACTTTCTTTTCCCGACATTTACATTTATCTTGTACATAATCCATCCCCATACACCGGATATTTCAAGAGTAGAGATGCCTTTCAATATGCAGTTGCAGGATGGGTGAACGACACCAAGATATGGCATTTGGAGACAAAAACAATATGTATGAGATCACAGGACGTGTATCCTGGATCTTATCAAAGCTAACCGTTCCTGAGCAAGCAAGAGTGCCAATATGGGCTAACGAGTTGTAGCCAGAACCCAAAGGGCTAAACAGCTCGCTAGTTATTAGCACTCTAGCTTGCTCAGGAGAGTTTAACTCTAATAAGACACAGCAATTATTCACGATTGTATAAATTGTATATTCTCTGGCGACTGTTGTCGCATCCATCAACATATCCCGGGCATTTTTAACTTTCTGTGGGTTGTGACCGTAAACAGCTCGCTAGCTATTACCACTTTAGCTTGCTCAGGAGAGTATAGGCTAACAAACGTGATGTTCCCAATGCTGTTTGTCTGTTGCATAGCAACAGCCACACATTCGGGGACTATTTTGTCTAGAGTCTAGGCTACTGAAATGCGATACACAACGTTTGGTGGCTATTACAACTATTTTGTGCTGAAAGGCAGCTTACTATTTAGTTACTATTTATAATGTTGCTGGCAACCGTATTATAAAAGCAATAAGGTACTCGAGGCAGTACTGTATCGTCAATAATGTACTGTGCAAGGGTTTGCCCTAACAACACCCTTGAACAGTACATTATTGACGATACAGTACTGCCTCGAGTACCTTATTGCTTAAATATTACGGTATGCATAACACAGCCTTAATTCATTATATTACAGTATGCATACAGAGCATATACAACAGTATACACAGACTATGAAAACAGTGGTCGTAATAACTATGAAGGACAATACAAAAGAAATCTCTGAAGGTCCACCATACCTGAGCCCGGCTAAGAACTCCATGACGGCGTTGTAGTTGCCGATGTTCCAGCAGCAGTTGGCAACGTGGACCATATAAGAGAACACCTCACGCTTCTCCTCCATAGAACCGGCCGTCAGAATCAACCAGGTGACCCATGAGCTTACCTACATAAGACAAAGACAAAACATGTAGAGACCTTGCTACAACCATTATGCTTTTGATAGAGAAATGTGTCATCCAGAACCACTGAAATTAATTTAGTTTGACTCAACAGGTGGCCACTTAAAGGTTTTACTGAGACCTCATGAAGGCTTCAATAGCTATTAACATATACACTTCTACCAATTTATAACTCAACCAAGGTTTAAAAAAAACTAAAAAACAACAACAACAACATCCTGTGAACCAAGGAACCTTCTGAGAGTCCAAGGCTTATCTGAGGTAAAATGGCCACTGTGCTGTGGCTGGTCAGATTAGATTCTCAAAAACTCAATCCATAATGCTGTTCAGGAAAATGGATGGCAATTGAACCCGCTGACAAGTGGTGTGGTTTTCCCCAGCTATAACTGCAATCAGAAAGGCCATTTTTGTATTTCGCTCCGTGGGTACAAATTATTTTTAAAAGACAGTATATTATAGCACATCCGACACCCGGACTGGAATTAGCTGTGAAATTAGAGCGACTCGTTTCTCGATTCAGCCTGGACTGGAAGGGACGGAAATAAACAAACCCGCCGCTGAAGAAGCAGCTGAAGCGGAGATAGTGGATCAGAGTTGGCCGTCAGAGAGGCCCAGGTAAACACATTTATCTGGACTTAATTAAAAACGAGTCGTTTGATAAGGGGTTCCTCGGCTCAGCAGCTCAGACTTATTGATGCTCTCTTATTAAAGCTGGTGTGTATTCAGTCCGTGTATGAAGAAGAACAACAACAGTCCAGCTCTTGACAGCCGTTCCTCAGGAACAGTGTTAAGCCCTTTCAGGAAAAAACATCCAAGGCTGATGTAAGTTAAACAGACATTACTGTAAACACTGGCATGAGCCTGACATTAAATAAACATGTCACTCTTCAGCGATCAAGGGACTACAGTTTTTGATAAGATGACAAACTAATGAATGACTCAGCTTTGGCCAGACTAGGTTTTGACAGCAGCTGCTGTGGTGTGGATTCATACTACTGTACACAGCAGAGCAGGAGATGGTGGTCGGTTTGTCCTCAAAGAAGTGTGAATGCTGAAGCTACCCTCAGGATAGGACCAGATTTACTTTATGTTGTGGGTTAAAGCAGCAGAAACCCTGGACAGCAGGACACATGAATGACACATGACATTTCATCACACAACAGTTTTGTTCTGAGAAAGAAAGATCTGTTTAAAGAGATCTCCAAAGAAATCTAGCTTCCCTTTCTGACAACTGGCCCCTCAACACAACCTTATACTCCCCTAAAAATACGATTTTGACAATTACACCACATTCAGACTCTTTCTATCCCCTAACTAGCAAGACCACAACATACAGCAACTTGGCATAAAGCATTCCACTCTAACTACCACGCGTCTAGCCCTGTAGCATAAACCCCTCGGCTCCCTGACTGTTACTGTACACGGGCAGGGTAGTCAGAGTGCTGAGTGGTGTCGGCTAACTCCCTGACCCTGAAAAGGCACGCTAACAATGAACCAGTGCATTCAGAGGTCATGGCCTTTAGATCCCCTGGGAGCTTGCATCGTCATGACCGGGACTCGTCTCAATGGAGGAATGAACACACGCACACACACACGCACACACACCGCACGCACGCACACACACACACACCGCACGCACACAGGGGGGAAACGTTCAGCCATCAGCCACTCTCCCTAGCAACCCAGCAGCCACATGTCACTTTCAATCGTCACCTGACTTCACTCCTTAGCCATAGATAGTGGAGCTAGAACATGGATAGTGGTAGAACATGGAAAGAACATATAGAACATGGATAGTGGTAGAACATGGAAAGAACATATAGAACATATAGAACATAGTGGTAGAACATGGAAAGAACATATAGAACATATAGAACATAGTGGTAGTTGTAGTGGCGTTAGAACATAGATAGTGGTAGAACATGGAAAGAACAAATAGAGCATAGTGGTAGTTGTAGTGGCGTTGGAACATAGAATTTAGCCCCTGATGGTCCAGAATGTTTTATCACTCAGTCAAAAAGCTCTGTAACCCCTGTGGCAGTAACTATAGAAGTGATCAACCTTTGTGATGGTAGACTGATCTCTTTTATCTCATCTGTTTTCTAACCTTCATGTGGGCCGGCTTGACTTTCTTTTACCATTGATAGTCATAGAACCTAAAGTTCAATCAAGAATCAAAAGTTCTAAAAAGAACCAGCTTCTGACACCTCCCGCATCCCAGCCCCTACTGCCTCTCCTCAACCGAAGCAACTTCACCGTGTCCTTCACCATAACACTTCATGTCCTCTAACTGTCTGTCACATCACTGTGTCCTTCACCATAACACTTCATGTCCTCTAACTGTCTGTCACATCACTGTGTCCTTCACCATAACACTTCATGTCCTCTAACTGTCTGTCACATCACTGTGTCCTTCACCATAACACTTCATGTCCTCTAACTGTCTGTCACATCACTGTGTCCTTCACCATAACACTTCATGTCCTCTAACTGTCTGTCGCATCACCGTGTCCTTCACCATAACACTTCATGTCCTCTAACTCTCTGTCTGCACTCTTCTCTCCGCCGCATCCGAACTCACACCCTCTCAGCTGCTCTAACACCCCTCTAGTTCCCGCCAGCGTTCTCCTGTTTCAGCACAGCACACACAGGCCCAGCGGAGGTAGAGCCAGCCTGCTAACACAGGCGCTTACGTAAGAGGGACAGACACGCAGGCACACTACGTCCCCTCCGGGACACTTTAAGTGTTAACGAAGCAGGGGGGGGGGGGGCTTCAAAGCACCTCGCTGACAGCCGCTGCCCACCCTCTCTCGGCCCCTGGCCCATCCACCACCCCCCCCCCCCCATCAAAGACAGACACCAGACACTCTGTCTGCATGGACGGTGCCGTGCGATTCACCTTACAGCGGACCGGCGCTCGAGAATAATTAAATAATGCTGTTGTGCAAGTGGGTGACTGGGTTGAAGGGGTATGCGGGACGGACATACTTGGCAGGGCTCGGGACATTCCACCACGGAGCCTCTGGCAAAGCTCTGGGCATAAATAATGACAGGGATAAACTGTGTTTTGTGTGTGTGTGTGTGTGTGTGTGTGTGTGTGTGCCTAAGTGCCCTTTCCACTGACTGAGAAGCTTTGCAGGCATAAGCTTAGCCCTGTTCACAACAGGCCTTTTAGATTAAACAGTCAATTTCCCAGACTGACACCGAGTGCTAGCCTCCCCTCACAGTCTCTCTGTGTAAGTGTGTGTGTGTGTGTGTGTGTGTGTGTGTGTGTGTGTGTGTGTGTGTGTGTGTTTGTGTGTGACTGTCCTCCTGATGTGTATGTGTCACAAAAGAGAGAAGGCTGACACAGATAGTTCTGATCCCACTAAATGGGATTGATTGATTGGACAGGCATCTCAGTCAAAATGACACAGGCATCTCAGTCAAAATGTCACAGGCATCCCAGTCAAAATGACACAGGCATCCCAGTCAAAATGACACAGGCATCTCAGTCAAAATGTTTACTATATGAGGAGCTGGACAGTAGAGAGGAAAGGAGCGGGCAGAGTTTGAAATGTCTTGCAAAAAAAATTATCACTGGACAAGCAGACACTCCAAAAAATATGTTACTAAAACTCTACATCTGTTAATGAAGGGTAGGTGACGGTACAAATGATGATGCAATAGGAGTTCACAGTTCAGAGTTCAATAGTTCAGCTCTACTATGAGTCACAGAAAGACCCCCCTGTAGCATGATGGTCACAGGGAACTGGGGTCAACTATCAGAACTTCTCCAATAGGATCCAGATCACAGGTCTGGAAACAGATCAGGGACAGAGAGAGGGTATCCTAATAATGTCCTAAAAACAACAGCTGAGTTCAGTGTGAGTGCTGGTCAGCAACTCAGTCAGTGTTTCCAGAATTGATTTCTAGAATACTGGCCAAGGCTAATGTAACTCCACTGTGATCGCGCAGTACTGTCAAGACTGCTCGAGGAACATTAAAATGTGATTAAGCCCTTCCCTTCGTGAACAGCCTGACCACCGATCAAAGAGAAACTCCAAAAGCTGTTACTGAAACGGCACATCTGTACATGACAGCCAAGTCATGCTAAGGCATGTGACCTAACTATGACATCACTACACACACATATGCACGCGCGCACACACTCTCTCCAGCCAACATAAACAATGTTGTATGCTTTACCACTGCAACATTGAAACTGACAGGACAGCAGAGTTTAAATTCCTCCTTAAAAAAAACTAAGTTAAAGTAACACAAAGGAAATTCCAATCAGCTGAAAGATATACGGTGTACGTTAGGAAGCATTCAGACTAAACATGCTATGACACCGGAGCAGACAATAGAATCGGAGTGGAAAATTGACCAACTACATTGTTATCGAGTCGATCACTCCCAAATCGAGATTGCGAGTGAAAGTTATACATGTAGAGGAAGAATTGTAACACCTTCAATGTGAGCAACACACTGTATGACTAACGCAGACGATGAGTTTTCGTTGTGTGTAACACATGACCTAATATGGCCACCGTATTATCATGGCAGGTGATATCAGCACCTCTACGAGCTAACCACACTTTTTTACATCATTCAAATGAAGTCTTCTGTGCCCTTTTGTGATGCAGTTGAGACACTGTCATTACAAGTCTGGCTGTAATGCTATTAGCTTTTCACATGACAGGCGTATTGATGACAGATGTGTGGATATCAACCCAATGTTTGGGTTCCCTTTAAAACATACACTACCGTTCAAAAGTTTGGGGTCACTTAGAAATGTCCTTATTTTTCAAAGAAAAGCACTGTTTTTTTCAATGAAGATAACATTAAATTAATCAGAAATACACTCTATACATTGTTAATGTGGTAAATGACTATTCTAGGTGGAAACGTCTGGTTTTTAATTAAATATCTACATAGGTGTATGGAGGCCCATTTCCAGCAACTATCACTCCAGTGTTCTAATGGTACATTGTGTTTGCTAATCGCCTTAGAAGACTACTGGATGATTAGAAAATCCTTGAAAACCCTTGTGCAATTATGTTAGCACAGCTGAAAACTGTTTTGCTGGTGAGAGAAGCTATAAAACTGGCCTTCCTTTGAGCTAGTTGAGTATCTGGAGCATCACATTTGTGGGTTCGATTATACTCTCAAAATGGCCAGAAAAAGAGAACTTTCATGTGAAACTCGCCAGTCTATTCTTGTTCTTAGAAATGAAGGCTATTCCATGCGAAAAATGGCGAAGAAACTGAAAATGTCCTACAATGGTGTGTACTACTCCCTTCAGAGAACAGCACAAACGGGCTCTAACAGAGTAGAAAGAGAAGTGGGAGGCCCTGGTGCACAACTCAGCAAGAAGACAAGTATATTAGAGTCTCTAGTTTGAGAAAAAGACGCCTCACAGGTCCTCAACTGGCAGCTTCTTTAAATGGTACCCGCAAAACGCCAGTGTCAACGTCTACAGTGAAGAGGCGACTCTGGGATGCTGGCCTTCTAGGCAGTGGCAAAGAAAAAGCCATATCTGAGACTGGCCAATAAAAAGAAAAGATTGATATGGGCAAAAGAACACAGACATTGGACAGAGGAAGATTGGAAAGTGTTATGGACAGACGAATCAAAGTTTGAGGTGTTTGGATCACACAGAAGAACATTTGTGAGACGCAGAATAGGTGAAAAGATGCTGGAAGAATGCCTGACGCCATCTGTCAAGCATGGTTGAGGTAATGTGATGGTCTGGGGCTGCTTTGGTGCTGGTGAAGTGGGAGATTTGTACAAGGTAAAAGGGATTTTAAATAAGGAAAGCTATCACTCCATTTTGCAACACCATGCCATATCCTGTGTACAGCGCTTGATTGGGGCCAATTTCCTCCTACAACAGGACAATGACCCAAAGCACACCTCCAAATTATGCAAGAAATATTTAGGGAAGAAGCAGGCAGCTGGTATGCTGTCTGTAATAGAGTGGCCAGCGCAGTCACCAGATCTCAACCCCATTGAGCTGTTGTGGGAGCAGCTTGACCGTATGGTACGCAAGAAGTGCCCATCAAGCCAATCCAACTTGTGGGAGGTGCTTCAGGAAGCGTGGGGTGAAATTTCTACAGATTACCTCAACAAATTAACAGCTAGAATGCCAAAGGTCTGCAATGCTGTAATTGCTGCAAATGGAGCATTCTTTGACGAAAGCAAAGTTTGAAGAACAAAAATAATATTTCAAATAGAAATCATTATTTCTAACCGTGTCAGTGTCTTGACTATATTTTCTATTCATTTTGCAACTCATTTGATAAATAAAAGTGTGAGTTTTCATGGAAAACACGAAATTATCTGGGTGACCCCAAACTTTTGAACGGTAGTGTATACACTCACTTTAACCTGCTGGGACAGCCAACCACCTGTTAATGTCGTGACGTGATGTCACATTCCCAATCCGACACTCATCGTGCATCACCAGATCGAACTAGCGCCGATCTCACCTTAGCTTGACCCTTGACACACACCCACACACACACACACACCCCAACAAACTTGCACACACACACCCACACACCCCAGCGGGTCTACCCACCTCATTGAAGCGCGTCACCAGGTCCTCCAGGGCGCTCCTCTGCTGGGCGTCCCCGCTGCCGCCGGGCATGGCGGGCGCGGAGAGTGAGGCCCTCAGGTGCGGGTGGCGCGGCGGGCACTCGGGGCTGCCCAGCTGCCGCGTGAGCAGGCACAGGTAGTCGAGCGGGAAGACGCGGCGGTACAGGCGGCGCTCCTGCTCGGTGAGGACGCTGGCCACCTCCTCGGGGAACTGCACCAGGTGCCGCAGCTCCGCCAGCTCCTTGCTGATGCCCGCCACGCCGCTCGGCAGAGAGCCCACGCTCTGGGCCACGCTGGCACACAGCTGCCGCTCTGAGGGAGAGAGGAAGCACAGCCAGCACCATTAATACTTTTCATCATTTTCATAATATTTATTTTATATTATATTTCCATCGAGGATCCTTGCATTCAAACTACCCTACTCTGCATTCAAACAACCCTACTCAAACTACTCTGCTAGCCTAGAGGAAGCACAGCCAGCACCATTAATACTTATATCATATTTATAATATTTATTTTATATTATATTTCCATCGAGGATCCTTGCATTCAAACTACCCTACTCTGCATTCAAACGACCCTATTCAAACTACTCTGCTAGCCTAAAGGATGAAGTAGGCTACATTTTTTCATTATGTGCACATCAGGCCTGATGCACTACCTCCTGAAAAAGATGTTGCTCTGAGAGAGGGAGGGAGGAAGGAGGGAGGGACGGAGGGTGAAAAGGTGAGCTTTTGAAAAGGTACTGCACATATGAGGCCTTGGAGATATTGATGGAGAGACAGCTTGTCAGAGAGGGATAGATGAAACGGATAGACAGAGGAATGAGAGGCAAAGAAAGAAAGAAAGAAAGAAAGAAAGACAGGGTGGGCTTTTAAAAGAGTAGAAATGATGAATAAAATAAAAAATGCTCATTCTGAAGCACTCTGCTGCAGCTCATGTGAGGCCAGTTCTCTGGGAGAGGGAGAGTAAGGCTGAACTTGGACGGATGAGCAGATCCATGCAGACTGGCACATACAGACAGGTAGACAGAGGTCTGGCCACAACAGAAACAGATATACTGTAAACTGATTAAGAGATGACCACAAAATATGTGCTGGGAGAGAGCTGTGCAAAGTCAGCCCCTAGTCTCAAAGAGCTGATGTAGAAAGCTCTCAGCTGCACTGTGTTCAGTCTGCACTGTGTTCATCTCCACTGTGTTCAGTCTGCCCTCAGCTGCACTGTGTTCAGTCTGCACTGTGTTCATCTCCACTGTGTTCAGTCTGCCCTCAGCTGCACTGTGTTCAGTTTGCCCTCAGCTGCACTGTGTTCAGTCTGCCCTCAGCTCCACTGTGTTCAGTCTGCACTGTGTTCAGCTCAACTGTGTTCAGTCTGCCCTCAGCATCTCTGTCTCTGTCTCTCCTCTGTAGCGGGCCCAATTCGGAAGCAGATCTGGTGCATCTGTTTACATCCCAGAGGGGTTTAAGTCATCTCCCAGTCGGAGAAAATGAAGCTCTAGGTACCCGTGCTATGGGCAGTATGCGTGGTATGGGCAGCCTGGGATGGGACAAAGAATTTGAAGGTGCGGTCTGTAATTATAATCTAATACAATTTGATTGGCTGTCGAGCTCAAATATCAAAAACATTTTGCCAGAATCGTGGACAACACCTTTAAATCATCTGAGTCTCTAAACCTCTGGCAGGGGCTCTGGGGCCTACAGTCCAGGGAGGGCAAACGAAGCCCTAGGTGCCCGTGCTGTGGGCAGTATGTGTGCTATGGGCACTATGTGTGGTATGAGCGGCATGGGATGAAGCATTTAAGGCTGTATAAACAATCCTCTAAAGCACAGGCAAGACGAACCTAACGTTTACAGGAAACACCACCCACGTCCTCACGCATACATAATAGGGGTGTGAATATGAACCATTTTTAATATTACCCGGATATCTGCCAGTGCCCATAAACGGTTTTATGGTTATACGACAGTCCCCATTTTTGATATTACCCGAATATCTGACAGAGCCCATGAACAGTTTTATGGTTATATGGCAGTGCCCATTTTTGATATTATCAGAATATCTGACAGTGCCCATAAACGGTTTTATGATTATTTGCAGCAGTATGACTTCAGTAATGTAAGTATACAGTAAATGGAATATGTATGGGGAAAGCATAAGAAACCCATAGAGAGAGAGAGAGAGAGAGAGAGAGAGAGAGAGCGAGAGGGAGGGGGAGAGAGAGAGAGGGGTAGAGAGAGAGAGAGAGAGAGAGGGAGAGAGGGAGGGAGAGAGGGAGAGAGTGTGAATGATGCAATCTCATTCCACCAAAGTACCTAAACTATTGTGACTGTGCATCTCCACAAATGTAATTATTGGACTGTAATTTCTGAATAGGGATATTATTATTATAATTTAAATAGTTGTGCTGCAAATGGTTATTCGAATATTCGATTATCCGTGCTCACCCCCAAAACACAGACTCACATTACATCTTTACACACAGACAGAAAACCAAAAACCATAACAGACACCAACTCCGATAATTCGGTGTATGATAATATTTGACACGTTGATGTAAACTAGCCGATTCATTTCACATCTATCATACAGGATCTCATTTCCGCCGAGACGAGGGTGTTGGGGGGGGGGGGGGGTGTGTGTGTGTGTGGTGGTGTAATGTCCTCCCGGTAACAGCAGTGTACCCCCCTAAACATACACAGAGACAGAACAGCATGTCCGTGTCATGGAGAGGGAACAGAGCAGCCACGGGGACAACATCATCAATTCTGCAGCCTTTAGCGCTGATCTGGAGAGCATCACCGAGGAGAGAGCCACGCTAGCTCAGTTCGCACCTCCACAGGCAGGAAGCTCCGCAGAGGCAAACCTCCCCAGCAGCAGCAAGGACAGGAACCTTTTTAAAGAATCTTCTAGAAGGATCACAACCAGTATCATTATATTTCCATAGAGGATCCTTGCATTCAAAGTACCCTACAACGACTCTCTCCTGAAAAAGATAAGGATAGGTTATCAAGGCTGGACAAACCAGCAAACCTATTAAGAGCAAAATCATCTACATACTATATACAGTATATACAGATCTACAGCATATATTGAAAAGGGTCGACTAGACACTAGAGCATCGTATCAAAGATGGTGGGCTGGGTTATACCACAGGTCAATGCAGCGTAGATCTGCGTAGATGAGTCCATGGGGTTTCCATGTCCACCACGTTTGCTGCATCACTGAAGGGTTCTCTGGGCACTTGCATAATCAGAGCTCCTCTAAGACAATAGGGCTCTGGATTAATCATGCCCGTCCCCTGGACCACAAAGAGGCTGCTGCGCCCGCCGCATCCCATTGGAGACGCCTTGTGTGGGGCCTGCTCTGCATGACAAACAGCTGGTTGGGACACCCACGAGCGCACACACACACACACACACACGTGCCCATTAACCCTAACCCTGGCACAGAACCAGATACACACACACAGACACGTGCACATCAGCAGACACACACACACACAGACAAAATCACATGGACACACACACACACACACACAAAATCACATGGACACACACACACACACACCCATATGAGCATTTAGAGACATCACACCCATACATGAATCCAGCCTCATGTAGACCCAGACCCAAAGGGACACTCACAATGAGATGTGTGCTCTCTCTCTCTCTCTCTCTCTCTCTCTCTCTCTCTCTCTCTCTCTCTCTCTCTCTCTCTCTCTCTCTCTCTCTCTCACACACACACACACACACACACACAGCGCTCTGATTGAAGCCAAGGAAAGAGGCACCTTATTAATAAACATGTAATTGTTTGCCATCTTTCCGTGGGGCTGGAAGATTAATGGTGAGGAGCCTAATGTTTAATGCATGCCCACTCAGGACACCTTAGTGTGTGTGTGTGTGTGTGTGTGTGTGTGTGTGTCTGTGGGCACACACGTCTGCCCATGTGAATGCGTAAATGTGTGTGTGTGTGTGTGTGTGTGTGTGTGTGAGTGTGTGTGTGTCTGTGGGCACACACATGTCTGTCCATGTGAATGCGTAAATGTGAGTGTGTGAGTGTGTGAGTGTGTGAGTGTGTGAGTGTGTGAGTGTGTATTCTCAGGTCATCTTAGTGCAGATCCTGTTCTGAGCGACTAACCACCGGAGTATACTTCCTGTCAT
>NC_045174.1:14248019-14258019 GCF_900700415.2 Clupea harengus | reverse complement strand
GTGTGTGTGTGTGTTTGTATGTGTGTGTGCACAAGTGTGTGTGTGTGTGTGTGTGTGTGTGTGTGTGTGTGTGTGTGTGTGTGTGTGTGTGTGTGTGAGTACAATTGTGTGTATGAGTGTGTGTGTGTGTGTGTGTGTGTGTGTGTGTATGTGTCTGTGTGTGCACAAGTGTGTGTGTGTTTTTGAGCCATGACTTCAAAAGCCTCACGGTACCTTTAAACTGACTTAGTAAAACATCTCTTCACATCAATGAGGCTTTCACAGAGCCTCCCTTATTGATCTCCGATGTCCACTGATTGATTTTCCCAAAGCATACTTTATCTGATCAAAGGTGTACGTACAAACACCTCCTATGACTCAATTCTATGCATTTCAATTTTCTGTACAATTTACTAAATGGTAATGCTAAAGAAAATGGTTATGTATGGTGGGTAACGTTTAGGTCATAAATGACCAAATGCATTCATTCATCTTGCTTTATTTCTTTTAGTAAGCATTTATTCCTTCATTTGGTCCTTCATTCTCTTCATCTTCTTCCATTAAATTTGAAAAAGAACCATAGCCTGAATCCAGTTTCCCTTTTCATTCAAACAGGACTTCAGTCCAATGTCAACCTGATCTCAGATTCTGAGATGACCCACGAGTAAAAAAAAAAGAAAGAAAAAAAAAGAAAGAAAAGAAAAAAGAAAAAAAAAGAAAGTTACTTCATCACTCTTCACAACTAAAGAATGTTCCTTTAATCATAGCATGGCCTGGTTGCATCCCCTATTGTGACGCGTTCTTTAGAATCTCAATTAACTTTAATATTTGCTCTCTGGCAGGAGAGGACAACGGGGAGAGCGGACCACGGCGATGTGTCCCGGTGTCCCGGAGACTCTGGGCCCAGACGCCGTGTCACCTGGCCCCCTTCCAGATGCCTCACCGAGCCGCCTGGGGAGGGATTGTCTTACGCTGCGGCGTATCGACAACAGGGGCTCGCGTCGGAAGAACAGCCAGAAAAGTCAAGGTTGGAGAGAGAGAGAGAGAGAGAGAGATAGAGGGAGGGAGTGAGAGGGGGAGAGAGAGAATTTAAGGTGAGAGAATGAGAGAGCGAGGGAGAGGGGGGGGAGAGAGCGAGAGAATAAGAGAGCGGGAGAGTGAGAATTTAAGGTGAGAGAATGAGAGAGCGAGGGAGAGGGGGAGAGAGAGAGAGAGAGAATTTAAGGTGAGAATGAGAGAGCGAGGGAGAGGGGGAGAGAGAGAGAGAGAGAGAGAGAGAGAGAGAGAGAGAGAGGGGGAAGGAGGGATGGTGGGAAATGTTTGGCTGCCCAAGTGATGAGTGCAGCCAGAGGAGAGTTAGCGGAGGGTGATGAGGGAAGGGGTTCGTTTATGGTTACAGCAGCTGATGTGACCGCTAAGGTCGGTGGAGAGGCGGAATAAACACCTTTATCAGAATAATTCCCTCATCCACAGAAAGACCCGATCTATCCACTTGGAGAAGGCTTCACACACACACACACACACACACACAGGGCAGATTATAAGTAGCAAAAATGGGTTCAGTTGAGAGATGCTTCACTTCAATAAAATCAAATACTTCTGAAACTTTACATTCCTTGCCCTTCCTGTAAAATCTTCCCTTGCGCTAGAGCAACTCGTATCATATGAACTAATATACGTCTTACATGAACTGACATATATCTTAGATGAACCAATACATATCAATGCAACCTGCTGGTTTATTCACTACGATGAATAGCAATTCCAGATGGCTGACACCAACTATGAGGGGAGGACACCAACTGCAACTAGAATCATGCAAAGCTTCACATTTAGCCAAAAACAGATTCCCATTACATCTAAAGAAGCAGAAAAATACCCACTAAATACTTGACCACTATATTCATTAAAGGCACAGTATGTAGAATTTAGGGTGATCTATTAGCAGGAATTAAATAGAGTATTTATAATTATGTTATCATTAGTGTATAATCACCTGTAACTATATCGTGTTGTATTTTTGTTATATTATAAGGAGCCCTTTGTATCTACACAGGAAGAGGGTCCTCTTCCACGCAGTCCGGCATGTTTCGCCCAGAACAGAATAAAACTAAACACTGGCACTACAGAGGGCCTTCACATTTGTATGGCACCTGACAGCCCCGGTCGCTTCTCCTACTATCTTTAAAAAAGGAGAGGTATTCAGTAAATTGTAATCTGCAGCCTCACCACTAGATGCCACTAAAACCAACATACTGTACCTTTAAACGTTCCATAAAACAGCTAAGATTGGACACCATTAGCAGCTTCCAAATGACTGTTATGAGAGAGAAAGTATATTTTCTGTTCCTAGATGCAAACATACAATCACATGGCGGCCTCTTAACACAACTCAACTCACACATGCCTCTCCAAACTATTTTCTTACGATTACATTCAAGCAGAGAGGTATTTAACCCACCAATTCCTTGAAGCAGCAAATGGTTAGCAAGTTTGATCTCATCTTCCGAGTTATCTATCAAGTATGAACTCTGAACTATGAACTCTATACGAGATTGACTTTCTGGTTTGTGTTTTGGGGTATTACACTCCTCTTACCCTTCGGCATGGGTCGACCCACAGAGCTGGCCGGCGTTCCGGGTATTCCTGCAGTGCCGCCCGGCATGGCACTCCGAGTTCCGAGAGCAGCGGCGGCCTCCAGCAGCGCGCCGCAGACGTTGGTGTACAGGCGGGTGCGGCTCAGGCAGGCGCGGAACTCAACGGCGTGACCCACGTCTCCTGGGAAACGACCCCGCACATCAGCCCTGGGCAGATGCAGCAGTCTTGCTGAGAGGATCAGATCTGGGGGTTGGCTCAGGATCAGCACATGGTCAAGCTGGGTGGACAAAGAAGAAAGAGGAAAGCAAGGTAAAGGCCACCGAATTAAAAGCAAAATAAAAAAATGACGTTCACTTAAGCTTATAAGATAAACTAACAATATATGACATGTTGATACAATATACATGTTGATCAATTGTAGCTGCTAGCTAAAAGGCTACATATAAATAATAAATCATTTTTAGTATAAGGTTTCAGAAATTGTGTTTTCTTTTGCAACTAGAGATATTTCCTTAAATTTACCTTAATTACATCTTCGCAGCATAATATTTTTCACTCTGTGTAGCTGGTGGAGCTCATAAAGCAACAAGCTTAAAAGCCGATCTTAAAAGTGTTGAAGCCAACAAAACACACTCAAAAAACATTACAGGCTACAGGCTGCTCAGTAGCATCACACACACACACACCCACATTCAAATGTGATTACTCACACCACTTTTCCTTTAGTGTCCTGTGATTCCTGGGGTTGTTTTAGTAATGTGATGCCAGCCAGCTGACTGTCAACCCAAACTGAACGTAGGGTGCACTTTGAGCAACTGAAGGTGATCCCAGCACTCGATGGAACTTACGGCAGTGACTAACGCCATTTCAGTGCCATCTTATCACAAGTTGTCAGGGAATGAGTGACTTGCTGTCAGTGGAGTGGCAGGTGTAGAAAAGAGGCTATTTTTCCCTCCTAATGGGAAACTCCCTGGTCACGAAGGCAACGCTGCCTAATCTTGTCCGGTCACTGACAGAACTGTCACACACAGCTGCTCTCTCTGACCCAGCTCTTGAATCTGGCAGATCAGTACGAGGGAAAGGCACGAATAATCGAGTACTCGCAAGTATCAGCAATGATCAAACACGACAACACAATAAATGCGTGAATGAACATTTATCGAATATATATTAATACAACAGTTAGTTCCGGTCAAACTCATTTTTGATTGGACAAAAGGCACTTCATGAGTGAGGATATCCTGAACTGACAGGATTTGACAGTTATCGAGTGAGGAGATGGAGTAAATGGGTGTGTACAGCATGCGATGCGTGTTGCGGCTGTCGCCAGCCAGTTGGGCACTGCTCTGTACCCTACCACCCTTGCTGTCCTAACTAAAATCTGCATGCACCATGTCAGCCAACCATAACTAAACATAACTCAGCAAAACGAAACAAATACAATTCCAATACACCTGGCGAGGCAGCCTCTCTCTCTTCCTCTCCTTCTATATCTTATTGCTAATGTTTATACTGATACTGGTAAAGTGGCCATTACCTACTGTTAATTGCTTACCTAAATGTATTTCCTTATCTGTTTATCAACTTGATGTCTGCTAACAAAATTTGCACTCTCTTATAGCGTGACCTTTGTTCACAAATGCTGATGGGTGTGGAAACATTGTTCCTCATCACCATATCCATCAAGTACATTTAAGCATATTGGCAGCCGAAACTCTACCCACTCACTTTGTTTCTTTCTTTCCCCCCTAGTATAGATCTTCGCTGTGGGATGCTGCTGTAGTCTCTGCACCCGATCTACTTGTAGAAACCCTCGGCCTACACGTACCCCACCCCACCATTTACCCCATGTGCAGAGTGACAGTATCCATTGCTTGGAAACGTTTGACAACAAAAACCCTGGAACTATTTTTTGGGGGTTGGAGAATGAATAAACAGCACTAGCTAGCTAATAATGGCTTAAAAAAACGCAGTGACAAAATTGAACACAGTTTTTAGACAGGGCGGTGTTATGCAGGGCAAAGCTGTCATATAACTCTACTACTAGTACAATGCACCATCACGTCGCTTTGCAAGGAATGCACAGTGCAAGAAATGGCTATACAGTCAAGATGAAATAACCCTGTCTTATACCACGGTTTGGTTGAATTTCCGATTGTGACGCATTCTTTATAATATGTTTAGATATCTGAATGAAGTAGTCCCTGTAGTACACTTGAATTGAATTTCAACGTGTTGTGACAAATTACCTCCTCAAATGTGCATTATTTTTCTGCTACCCATGTCCATTATCCCTTACACACAAACATCCCCATGCTGTATGCATAGACTCTCTTTATTCAACACGCAAGACTGACCAACTCGCCTCCTTCACACACACGCCCTTCTGCAGGCTTTTTAGGAAACTCTGCTCTACCTTGAACCTGCAAAGCGTGCTCCTCAACCCTATTTCCAGTGTTACACAGGTGACTGATAAGGCCATCTAGGGCACTCAGATTAGATAGACCGCAGAATATCAGCTGGAGTGAGAGAGAGAGAGAGAGAGAGAGAGAGAGAGAGAGAGAGAGAGAGAGTGTGTGTGCGTTTGTGTGTATTCTTGAGAGAGAGAAAAAGTGGAGGATTGTGTGTTGTGTAAGAGGGGATAGTGTGTGTGTGTGTGTGTGTGTGTGTGTGTGTGTGTCTCTAAGCACATAATCTTCTGCCAAGATAGTAAATAAAAAAATAGGCCATAATATAGGCACACAGATATTCACAAAGATACATTTATATAGATAATATATTGACTCTTACTACAGTCAGCCATTTTTCGATGGGGAGAGAAGTGGTGAAAACAGCCTGAACTCATTAATCTAGCCCAGAACACCAGCTAATGTTTGTGTCTCTGATCCTTGCATTATAATTATTCAGCTTATTGCCACAGCAACCGGGTCAAAAGATTCTCCATCACCTCAGTCAAGTCAATAGTTTACCTCTTTCTCTTTTGATTTCACCGGGGAAAAATGTTAAAATGTCTCACACTAAACACTTGCTTGACATTTGGGTCACAGTTAAAAACGAAAGAGAAAGCAAAGTGAATTTGTCTAAAAATGATAAAATGTAAATACAAATACATATATGAACTCGTATCGATTTAAAAACGATTTAAAATGACTAACAAGGATGAACAATTCAAACTAGAATGTAGGCCAACTGCCTAACTGCTGTTCCAGAACAAGAGTCCTCTCTGGGCCGCTCTGGTCCCCTTGTGCCGTAATTAACCCCGTCTCTCTCAGGGATGGGCTTCCTGTTTGTGATCAAAGGGATAAATGCCCAGCTCTCTGTTGTCTGATTTTACAGCCGTTCCTATGGGACTCAAACCAACCAGCCCTGCACGTTCACCAAACTCTGAGCCAAACCGCAAGGACCGTTGGGTAAGAAACATAACGTTGAACCTAATTCAACTGAGCTTGAAGGCTACAGCATGTAACCACTATACCCGGACGGCCAGACCCGTACTTCTGTGACTGTCCTATGTGGTCGATAAGAGCAGTGAGTCAGGCATTCACAGGTTTTAGCCTAACGATTGAACTGAAGAACCAGAATAAGCACACATTAATTCGCTATTTAAACAGAGATGGATATGTACATCACAGTGACGTGTGTTTTTACCACCATGCCATTACCAGTGGATACCAAATAATAAAGAATAAATAGGAGGCCTTCTTTGGCTTCAAAACACACCGTTTTCTGATCGCAGAGAACCAACATTAGCACAAATATTTCCCCCATACCACTGTGAAACACATCAGAGAGATTGCTCCCAAATCATGCATTGATCTTTCCCACCAACAGAGGTAACTCCAAAGCATGGCAGTCATCCTGATCCATTATATCACCACTCACCTTCAGCAACCAGAGTCAGGCACAAGTAACTGAACATGTTGACTTGGGTGCTTATGGTGGGCTTTGTCAGTGCTGTGGGTACAGGCTGGGTGGTCAGTTAAGTGGGAGCACGCTGGCGGCCTGGAGGTCAATGTCCAGGAGGACATCAGCTCTAGTTCTAGAAGAGGACCCACAACAGAGCAAAACCCAAACCTGGAACAGGTCAGAGTTGAACATCAGAAGTGTGCAGAATGCTGTCTGAAGTGACAAACGAGTGTCAGCTGCATGAACACACACTCTCTCTCACACACACACACACACACACACTCACACAAACTTGTGTGCATGTACACGTGGGACACTCTGACACAGCATCAACACAAATGATCTACTGGCACTCAGGCAAAACACCACAGGAATAGAAAATGATGACTATGTTCAGGTAGGCAGCACAAACATAACCCAAACTTCTTTGTTTTGTAAGCTTTTCTACTATACAAACCACACCCACACACTTCAAGACTGGAGTTAATATAAATCAATCCATCAATGTATCAATCTATCACTCTAGATTTACTATCTATAAAAGAACATACAGTATGGTACAAATATTCTATTTGAAGCGAAAGACCAGAACCACTTCTTGGACTGGGACAAATAACTTGGAGGTCAGAACAAGTTCTGGATCAAGCATCATCAGGAACTGCCTGAATGAAGTAATCAGCAGCAAAACCATAAAACCCAATCAACACCACTAGCATCCCTCTCTCGTGGACGCTTCTGACGTCACCAGACACACACGCGCACACACACACACACGCACACACGCACACACGCACACACGCACCATGCAGGCACCAGGCAAGTATGCCAGACTGGCATCATCCTCTAATCCGAGAGCTGAGGGGTACTGGCGGGCAGAGCGGAGGTTCTTGCCTGGCAGTGACGTCTCTTGGCAGGGTGAGGAGAGAGCGGCCAACGGGGTCGCGCTGCCTCGGTTACGGTAAATTGGTGCCAGCAGGTGAGTGGGCTCTGGGTTGACTCAGCGTGGCTTGTTTCTGTTTTAGGGGATTTGACCCTGAGGGGGGTGTGGGGGGGGGTGTCATGTGCAGCCGTCACTCGGACTCACATTTACACAAGACACACACACAAATACAGTCACACACACTGTCAAGAAACACAACAAACAATTACACTTACGTAATTGCACCAAAAAGAAACAAACACTTACTAGACTGTATAATTCTCTTATATACACACACATTGGATTTCTTGCCATATACACACACACACACAGACACACACACACACTTTAACTAAATAAAATAGACACACACACACACTAACAGACACAAACACTTAAACTTAATGAAACACACACACTCACACACACACAAACACACACACACACACATAGACAGACAGACACACAGCCAATTAAACTGAATGAAACACTCACACACACACACACACACACACACACACACACACACACACACACACACACACACACACACACACACACACACACACACACACACACACACACACACACACACACACACACAGGCATGTGTACCCACACTCAGACACACATAGCCCAGAGTGCTCTGGCGTATGAAGCAGAGTGATTCTAAAGGGAAGTGGCACACGTGTGGTGTAGGGTTCCAGCGGGAGGATAAATCTGGACCAAAGTTGAGTAACACTAGAACACCACCATCTAGCCCCGCGCTACAAGAGCTCAATATTACCCACCAGACACTTATACCAACACACACACACACACACACACACACAAAATAGTACCCATCTGACACTTATACCAACACTCACACACAATACTACCCATCAAAAGACTAACACGCACACTTTAACATACTAGCACACACACACACAATTTTACATACTAGCACACTAACACGCACACGCACACACACACTTTAACATACTAGCACACTAACACTCACATTATCCATCAGATTGCACACACACACACACACACACACAAACTCTACCACATATGACTGCTCTTGAGGGTTAGGGAAGACTGGACAACAAGTTTTGACATTAGGAGACTGACATTTTAATGTAGTTAATTTGTGTTGCCTCGGGCATGTCTCTCTTTGGGTCTCGTTCTGGTATACATGTGGTTATAGACGGTACGTCTATTCAGACGGGCAAAGTTCCTGCCCGCACCAATTTACCAAAAATGACAGAGACCGCTTCTCTGCAGATTAGATTTCCCCTCCAGCTAAATGAAAGTAAATGACGTTGCTCGGTCAGAGGGAAAAGCGATTCCTGGCAACTCCGATTTCCCAGAACGAACTGCGAAGCATCCATTTGATAGCAGAGAAATGACTTCCTGCAGCTCAGTGTAATCATGGGCAGAGAGAAGGAAGCCCAAACCTTAAAAAGATACAACTGCAGCACACAGGTCCTTTTGACAAACAGCATCTCGCACCGAGCGCTTCCCACTTTCCGGCGTATGCATCATTACCCTGTGTGCGTGTGTGTGCGTGTATGTGTGTGTTTGTCTGTGGTTGTCTGTGTGAGTCTACTGCGTGTACGTGTAGAAGTGTGTGTGTGTGTGTGTGTGTGTGGTTGTCCATGTGTGAGTGTGTGTGTGTGTGTGTGTGTGTGTGTGTGTGTGTGTGTGTGTGCGTTTCTTTCTGTGTGCATGTAGTTGAACGTCTGGTCTTTCTCAGACTAAATATTTGGTGTTTGAGCCAGTGATCCTTATTCTTTGTTCGGGCAGAGCTTGCTCGGAGTCATGACACATCAATCACCGCAGTTTGCATTGCCTGATATCTGAATGCCTTCAGCTGATAGTCAAGTCTCTTATCACCACACAGAGTGTGGTTATGTAAGAATTTGGAAAAGAATGAAAAGAATGCACAAACTTGTCTTTGGGCAATACCATGTCCTAAAGTCTTTACCATGTTGAGGAGAAAATCTCTTACGGCCCTGGCTTAGCTGGACTGAAACATTTAAACGAACATAGATTTAAGGGCAACCGTTTAGTTTTCTGCATGTTAAATGTCATTTTGGCCAGCAATAAATCTCACACACTTCTCATACTGTAAATACATTGAAGATAACCGACTTAACCACCTTGTTCTTAACAATGAAAAAAATTGGAAATATCTTTTAAATCACTGTAAGTGACGTAAATTAAATTAAAGGTACCACCATCTTACAGTAAAGACAAGCCGTGAGGACACTATGTTTGTTGTGTGTTTACAGTAATAATCTGTCCCTCTCAGTTATGCCGGCCCAGGTTCCTTCAAAAGACGGAGATCTACATCTAAGATCTACGGTCTTCAGTTTTGAAAGGGTGTCCACATTAAGGAGCCAGTCCTGGAGTATCGGCTGAGTATGCATGCATGCAAAAGGGAATTTAGGCAAAACCCATCAGGGGCAGCGGGATTAAAATACAACTGCACATACCGGTGGATTAACATTCCGTTTCCACGGAGAACAGTGCCATGAATTAAATTAAGTGTATTATGTCATGATGAGCTGCTCATTCATCGAATGTGGGAAGTGTTTTGTTTATGTGCAG
>NC_045174.1:14060519-14243019 GCF_900700415.2 Clupea harengus | reverse complement strand
GGGACAAATCTTTGATATGTATATTTCGAGTGCTTACCGTCCAGGTCATTTGAAACGTGTGTGTGTGTGTGTGTGTGTGTGTGTGTGTGTGTCCCTATATCAGCAAGCACATTGTATGACTTCATTTGAGGCTAATTTCCTCTGGACTACAGAGTGCTCCTCATGCTCAGCTGATTCCTCACAGAACCACTACTGCCCCCTATTGGGTAGTTTTGGTAATGCTACTACCAAAGGTATCGGTACTTCCCACATTGAAGACTGTCGCCTAATGCTCTTGCTTTGGGCCATGAATGAAGGCTTATAATCGGTTGAGATGACACATCTTACAGGAGATACAGGCAGCCCATGGTGGTTTGGAGTTAAACATGAATCTTCATACAACCTGAAATAAAATCAGTACATAGTACCAGGAACATAATCGTTTATCTTGTATGAAATATAGTGAGGTAAAAATATGTATTTTGCAAAAATGTACTAATAAAGTACATTACAACAACATTATTTATTATTATGTATTATTTATATTATTATTTCCCCCCTATTACTTTTCATCTTTAGTATGTACACGTTTGATGATGACATCAGCTGATCAGATGGCCAAGAGGAATTTTCTGCACAGACCTCATCTGGAGAACAGAGGAGAGACTGAACATAAAGGGGGGAAGGAAAATGGCTTTACTGGAAGTGTGTGTGTGTGTGTGTGTGTGTACCTCTGGATTTTTCCCTGTGGTCATGAGGTTTCGCTTAAATCACCCCCTCTCTTGCTGTGGAATGCATGCATGTATGCAGGCCCATGTTCTCTGGCATTCTCACATGACATGCCTGTTAGCCTGACGAGAGGTAATGACACCACACCAGATTCCTCTCCTATTGCATCAGCACAGAGCTATCTGGGCCACATCCAGATGTCTGGTAATCAAATGCTCGTGCCTGTGCCAGACGTATAGGGGATACGTGTACTACCACAAATTGTCACTAGGGGGCAGTCAAGAGCATTCTGACGCTACTATTGCTATCCTTTTTTTCTGAAAGTAGCTAATAGATATAAGAGCTATGCTAATCTGACAAAATCTCCACAACGAAGTACCAGATTACAGCAGAACTAGAAACCTAGTAGTGTTACACAATCTCTGAGTTGCACAATATCAATCTCAGGGTTTTGCTTCATACATGATGGTGGCACTATGTGACAATAGACTTCACTGTGACCTCGACAATAACATATTCACCAACACATGTGTGAACGTATTGTTGCATTGTCTGTTGACAATGGCCAAAAAAAAAAAAAAAAAAACTGGTTTGGCAAAATTGAAAGGGCACTTTGGAGTTGGGTGGGTCACTGAGGGGTCAGCCGCAGGGGTCATGCGCCCCTCGCCTAGACCTTGTGTTGTATTTTCCATGCAGGGGGCCCAAGCAAGCAAACACACACACACACACACACACACACACACACACACACACAGAACATACATACACACACACACACAGAACATACACACACACACAGAACATACACACACACACAGAACATACACACACACACACACACACACAGAACATACATACATACATACATGCATGCACACATACAAGCATAAGCCAACACGCAAACACGCACACACCCCACCTCCCCAGCGACTGTTTTCCCCACTCCTCAGAACCCCCCTCCAAATATGGACAGGGAGTTGGCCCCTCTCCATTTTCCCATGGAAGCAGCCAGGGACCACCGGGGGGGGGGGGCAATTCTGTCTGAGTTCAGGGTTGATCTGCAGGACATCAGAAAAACGTCTCGCTTTTTTCACACAACAACAGTCCGTACACAACTGCCTCTAGCCAAACAGCTATACTGTGTAACCGCAGTGGAAATACCCTTATAATCACATAACTGGTGTGAAGGCTCAGGGGGGCCTCCACCCGATGACCCCGGTGGAGCTAATGCCATAGTCTTCCAAGCGTGGCCGTCACACCCTATCAGACTCCTCTGATCTTCTACATGAGCCAAGCTGTTTTTAGGTTTTCCTCCCTTTGTTTTGTTAAATTTGCAAAAATGGCGGCAGCCGCTCTATGATTTACTCGCACAAGAACAATAAAATAGGGATGGGGATGCCAAACATGACCGCTAGTGACTCACAGGGTCATATCAGGTTCATTACAACACAAAATGTTCCAAAACAACAATTGCTGACACATCATACAGTGTTATTAACTTCTGATGTTCATTTTGAAGGCCAATTTACATTAAACGTCAGAATTTGCAGTCTTTTCCAGTAGGGATTTAGATTTTCTACTTTTACTGACATCTGTTTAATTACATGCACTGCAGGCCGTTTCTGTGAATGAAGAAATTGTTCACACAAACTATGCTTTCGTGAACAGCTATCCAACTGGACTTTCATATTCCCTTAAGACATTCTCATATAAGGACTGTAACGATAAACAACAACAAACAAACAAACAAACAAACTATATTTATATGAGGAAATTGCTGGGAGGTCACCATCCCTACTCCTTCTGTGATCCATCTCGGAGCATATTACAGGAACCAGCTTTCCCACATGAGAAAGGTTCTTGTTCCAAAGCCTTTAGGGCACAGAGGAGCATCTGGTTGAAAGAGTGTGTGACGAGGCTAATCTGTGTGTGAGCTGGCGTGGCCCAGCTGGGGGCAGAAAGCAGTGCATCATGCACATTTCCCCAAAAAAGTTTGTGTGTGTGTGTGTGTGTGTGTGTGTGTGTGTGTGTGTGCTCAAAAAAACTTTAGTGTTCATACAGTCTGGGCTATGTAAATGGCAATCTAACAGCCAATCAACAGCGTTGCTTCAGGGGCACTCAAATCTATCGCCAGGATCGAGAACCACACCTTTAACACACAAATATACAAATTACGTGAACGTAGAGTTCCTAAGGTTCATCTTTGGGATTTATGTAAGCATGAGAGCGATTGACAGGAACTTGAGGGGTGTGCAGTAGGGGCTCCTGGGAATGGAGGCGCTGCTGGAAAACTACCCCCTTTGCCCCAGTGCACTCATCAGTTCAGCGAGTATTACACAAATACTCATGTTGTCCTTTCACTCTGCCGTTTGCAAGAGGCGTGACCAAAGTTGTTGTTTAGCTTAAATTTCCAGTATCTCATACTGTGTGTTCTGCTCTTTGCGGTCATCTCGTGTCATCCCATGAAATCCAACACTGATGTGTGTGTGTCTCTGTGTGTGTGTGTGTTTGATCCTCAAAAGGTATGTATCGTGTGTGTGTGTGTGTGTGGTGTGGTGTGGTGTGGTGTGTTGTGGTGTGGTGTGGTGTGGTGTGGTGTGGTGTGTGTGTGTGTGTATGTGTGTGTGTGTGTGTGTGCTAGCGTGTCCCAGCTGGGGACAGAAAGCAGCGCATCATGCACATTTCCCCAAAAGAGTGCCAACATTTACAGTTCCTGTTCACTTTCTGTGTATGTCTGTGAAGGTAGGCAACAACCAGATACAGCCAACCTCAATCAGATATGCTTAAGGTGTCTTCCTGATTAACAGGGGAGTTTTTTTCTTGCCCCTGTCACCAATGTACTTGCTCTAAAGGGGTCCAGGCTAGGGATGGGCATTCGATTAAATTGTCTTAATCGATCGTCGGGAGAATTAACGATCGATTTTCGATTAATCATTAATATTTTTATATTAAAATTCACTATTTATAGGCTATATGAAAACGCAGTGAAAATAGAAAAAAACACAGCGTGTTTCCTCATTGAGATATTTATTACAAGATGAACAACTCTTGTGGCAGTTAAACTTACAAGATGGACAACTCTTGTGGCAGTTAAACGGGATCCGTTCAATGGTTACACTTGAAAATATGCGCTGCTGTACTCTTAAGCAGCGGAGCCGACAGCTAGAAGCCGGTGCTCATAAACACAACTGACCTTCGTTTTTTTTTCTCTCTAACTAATTAATCTCACATTTTGAAATTCATTCATCTAGATTCATCGTGATTAAAAGTTTGTTTTCTTCTAAAGACTAAATCTTATAAATTAACGAGTAATCACTTCATTCATTATTTTAGACACTGTTGTTTAATTGTATTTTGTTCGTGCTCTCTCGCCATCAGCCAAGGAATGTATGCGAGACACAATGGTGCCCCTCGACGGTAAATCGTAAGAATTGTCCCCTGAAGCAATTCGAATCACCTCAGTCAGCCCACCGTCTTCAACTATGTTGATGGGCCGACAGTCACCCGCAACCTAAACTGCTACAGCGTTGGTAACCTTTTCACGGACTGGTCTAGTTAATTTCCTAGAGAAGTCGTGGAGTGTGGGTTGGCGACCATCTAACCTGGGACTGCTTTCTGTCGGGTGCTTTGCATTAAGGTGATAACTTAAACACGAGCTGCTTCTGTGATAGCTACATTCAGCTTGACAAATGCTACATACAACTTTAGTTTTGTCGATTGTTCTGTAATTTTGCCTCTTAAACAGAAACTTTCCGCCCAACAATCCCTCAGCTCTCTCCATCTTCAACTACCGTCTCGGTCTCTTCTATCTAACTGACTGCAGACAAGGGGCGGTTTCGTGCCACGGGTCAACGCGCACCGGAAGTAAACAAAGTTGCGTTAACTGCGTTCAAATATTTGATTGCATTAATCTCCGCCACAATAATCTCATAGAATAACGCGTTAACTTTGACAGCCCTAAAATAAATAAATTACACGCACACTACGCAACAGAACATGCATTAGTTTTAATCGATGAAAAAATAATTTCATCGAGGAAATTCTTAATGATCAATTAATCGATCGTCGATTAATTATGCCCATCCCTAGTCCAGGCACTGTGCTCTGTAAAGCGCCTTAAAACAGTTCTATTGTTTTGCCGCTATATAAATAAAATGTAATTGAATTGAATTAAATTGAATTGAATACAGGTTATCTCAAAGCCAAGCACAGACAGGGCCACAAACCTCAGCTGAAGTTCATGTTCTTCCCACAAGGGAAAGAAGAAATCACAGAAAGCCAGGGTGATGTCGGAGAGAGAATATCTAACCCACATGCTGAGCCCCATGTTGACACAGCTCATTGCCAGCCAGTTCTGAGAACTCCAAACTACTTAAGGAAGCAAATCAAACAAGAGAGTAATAACACAAGTGTTTGAGGAGTACATTTGCAAACCACTGAGACAACATAGTTTGATTATTGTGTTCCTGACTTTGATAGGCACCTGCCTCTATATTTACTGTTCCTGTTTCATTACTGTATGTGTGTGTGTGTGCGTCTCTGTGTGTTTGTGTGTGTCTCTCCCTCTCTCTCTCTCTCTCTCTCTCTCTGTGTCTGTACATGTGTGTGTGTGTGTGTGTGTGTTTGTGTGTGCGTCTCTCTGTGTGTTTGTGTGTCTCTCTCTCTCTCTCTCTCTCTCTCTGTGTCTGTACATGTGTGTGTGTGTGTGTGTGTGTGTGCGTCTCTGTGTGTGTGTGTGTGTGTGTATGTGTGTGTGTCTCTCTCTTTCTCTCTCTGTACGTCTGTGTGTGTGTGCGTGCGTGCGTGAGTGCGTGCGTGCGTGCGTGCGTGCGTGCGTGCGTGCGTGTGCGTGCGTGCGTGCGCGTGCGTGCGTGCGTGTCTGTGGGTAAAGGTGGCTTCCTAATTTAACACACACCAACCCCACAGGTAAACACATCTTTCATCTGAATCTGTAATGTCTAACTCCGTCTCCACACTCAGTTAGATTTACCAAGGAGCTGCTCAGCCACCCGTCCTGTAGGCTAAGTAACGGCCAAACACAACTTGAACTTGCAGACAACTGTGGCCCTGACTCCCTCTTTAATGGTCCATCCCTCCATTTTTGTGTGTGTGTGTGTGTGTGGGGAGTTAGGGTTAGGGTAGGGGGGGGGGGGGGGGGGGACAGAAAGCTGAGAATGTGGCTGATGTTTGCCGTACACTTTCAGGGGTGTGTTAGCCAACAACCGCCTGACCACCTCGGAGGAGAGGAATGTTGTTGTGTGTGTGAAGAGAGGCTGGCTGAGGTGCAGACAGAGAGGTAGTCAGCGAGAAAGCGAAAAAGAGGGAAGAGAGAAAGACACAAAAATAACAGAGGCATGTGGGAAATAGAGACTGAGAATCTCAGAGAGCAGAAGAAAGAAAGAAAGAAAGAATTGAAGAGAGAGAGAGAGAAGATCTGGAACTTTAAGATTTGGACAGGTGTAGTTTAACATACAATAACAGATATCATATATCAGAACAATATGATATGACAGTGCACCCTGTTTGAAACTCCTCACATTCTCACGTCTAGTTAACTTTGTATGGTTCAGCGGCCATCACCTTCCAAATCCCCCCCACTAGCCACATCGTGCTTTCTCTCCGTGAAGCTTCCTCTCATATCAAAACAAACAAACCCTGAAACGGCAAACAGGCATTCCACGAAACACCACACCAGATCATACACAAATACAGATTTAATTTCCTCTTACACAAAACACCAAAGGAGAGACAGAGTGGGTCACCTACGGTCAGTGGCATCTCTTTTACATTTAGTCTACATGTGCTTGTCTTTAAGTAGATGCTTTATCAATACAGTCTCCGGTACAGTGAGGGTATCAATGTTATCAGTGTTTACTCTGGAAAATGGCCTTTGAAGTCGGCATGGCTAACAAGCAATAGCAGAATCCATTGCAGTTACTGCCGTTTGACAGAGGACTTGGTCTGACAGAGTTGAAAGGGCACACCTGAGTATTTACCACCACCCAGGTTGACATCTGGTAACGACAAAGGACTTAAGCGCAGTCAAACACAGAGCGTGTTTAAACAAGCTTAGCGGCCTCTGGCAGCAATTAAGTCTGCACGGCACTGGTTCAGTGTAATAAGTCCTGAACGACGAGAGCAATAAAAAGTTAGCGTTAGCTGTGTCGTCGTAAATGAAACATGCAGTGGAGAGGTGAACATGCTTCTGAGATGAATTTTCTCCCGAAAATAAAAACAGACGTGTCTCTCAGCGCCAGTACACAAGCAAGGCAAAGCCGCAGAAAAGACGATGATGAGTGAAATGGGGACTTTTTATCTTGCGCTAATTGCATTTTAATCTTAGCTGAAAGAAGAGACGTTGATAAGCCAATCTGGAGCAAAGTCACAAATAGGGCAGACAAAATTCTATGTAGACTGAGAAGTAAGGGGACAATAGGCTATTTTTCATACACTGATATACAGCTTTATACTTCACTTAAACTCCAAAACTGAGTTTAAGACACTCCAATCCCCAACAGTACACACCTTCACTGGTGATGGTAACATGAAGTGCATCCAATATGCAGGCCAATAGCCATTCCAACAAGTTTTGTTGCCACAGCAACAGCACAGGGTCACTTGCAATCCAGAATTTTCAGAGGCATTCTAATGACAGCCTGTTTCAATGGGCCCTTTATGAAGCCAAGACATGAGGTGAAGAGGTGAAGAGGTGAAGCAAGCCAAAATTCTATTGTCACAAAGAGCCCATAAAACCTCACGCCAGCAGACCAGTTGAAGAAAAGACACGCACACACACTCACACACACTCACACACACACACACACACACAAACAAACACACACACTGAGAGAGAGAGAGACATGGAGACAGAGGTTTTCCCTGCTCTATCAAGGCATTCTGGGGATTAACAGGGTCATGAGTGACCACAGCAGACAGCCAGTGCTTTCACAAGGCCCACAGGAAGCACTGGGAGTCTGCTTCTGCCACGCTGCTTGGCCCCCGTGTACGCTGGATAACTAATCATCTGCAGCGAGTTATTTCCTGTCTCCTGAAACACGGTTTGGAATCGGTTGGTGTTTGAGCATTAGAAGAAAACATTTCAAATGTTGCCAAACAAGTTTGATCCCTTCTGAAACCACAAACCTGTGATTCACCCTAAAGAGACAAAGACACTACAGTACACAGTCACTGAGGTTCTTTTCTAGGCTTAAAATGGCATGATCAATTTGACTATTGAACATTTGGGATGACATTCAGGACAAAGGGTTTGTGGGAACTTGAAAGAAACTGCATTCACTTGTACAGCTGACCACAAATATCCGGTAACGATGTCAATCAAATTTTGGATTTAATGGGTAGAACAGGCAGTGTGAAACATGAGTCAAAGCCAGATGGTCACACCAAAAACCAGAACGATGCAGATCAATTTTGCATAGCATTAGGCTGTGGTAAGAGACACACACACGGACCAGGGATTCTGTAAGCCGGTATTACCATTTTCCGCCTGGTAAAATAGATGAAAAAAAATTATAAATTAAAAACTTGCCAGTCAAAATGTCCAGTAATACTGCCCATGCAAAACACTAAACATACCTTAAGTTACACCAGACATGTTTCACCCAAAGAAAATAAATAATTATTTTTATTATCTAATTGTATTGATTAATGCAGACACAAAATCCGCCCACTTCCCCATTGGACAGTGTGGGGGATTTTATCCAATCACATAGCATTATCTGTGAAGCTCCATACACGTCATGGTTAATTAGCTAATTGTTCTATTTCTACAAGGAGGGTGCAATCTATTGGAAATTTCAGCACATCTCTAGGTTTGTTTGAAGCCTACAAGGTGACCGTAAACACCAGCAAAAAGAGAGAAAGAAGGGTCAGCATAATATAAGCTGATTCACTTTACTGGGGCAGTTCTGTTTGCCCAAACCACATTTTAATTATGTGGACAAATAAACAAAACATAGGATTTATCTGGTCTTGTAGTGCATTTGCTTTGTTAATAATTTTGTGTAGTTGTAGCCAAGGCTAAAACTTGCAGCGTAGGTTTTGCAAGAAATATGTGTTCACAACGATGTAGCTAGCAACAGTAAACAATGTTGTTGTTTTTACCTTTTCATCTTAGGACGCTTGAAAAGTGCTCGTGTAAAAGCTACACTCTTTAGCCTAGTTCTTTAATTTCATGCGTCCAAGCAGGACGTTGTCAGTCCTTTGTCAACCAAGGTGTACATTATACAGGCTACATTATATTTGCATTTTGTAACATGTTATTGACATGCCAGGAAGTTAAAATAAATTATTTCCGGACACACACACACACACACACACACACACAGTATGAGATACTGGAAATTTAAGCTAAACAACAACTTTGGTCACGCCTCTTGCAAACGGCAGAGTGAAAGGACAACATGAGTATTTGTGTAATACTCGCTGAACTGATGAGTGCACTGGGGCAAAGGGGGTAGTTTTCCAGCAGCGCCTCCATTCCCAGGAGCCCCTACTGCACACCCCTCAAGTTCCTGTCAATCGCTCTCATGCTTACATAAATCCCAAAGATGAACCTTAGGAACTCCACGTTCACGTAATTTGTACATTTGTGTGTTAAAGGTGTGGTTCTCGATCCTGGCGAAAGATTTGAGTGCCCCTGAAGCAACGTTGTTGATTGGCTGTTGGATTGCCATTTACATAGCCCAGACTGTATGAACACTAGAGTTTTTTTGAACACACACACACACACACACACACACACACACACACACACACACACACACACACACACACACACACACACACACACACACACACACACACACACACACACACACACACACACACACACACACACACACACACACAGAACAGATAGCTAGTGGACCATGAAAAGAGATGAGCAGAATTAGACAAAAAGTGTATTGGATTATAAGTCTTATAACAAAGACTGTGCCTTTAAGGCTGTAGTTATAACAATGTCCCATCATGGATCAATAAAGTGCACCGAGTCCAATCCTCTCCTCTCTTCTATCACTAGAAAAACATGCACTTTATTCCATGAACTGACTTGTGTCTTCCAACATGTGTTCCTACTCTGTGTTCCTACAGACATTCCAGCTCAGAATTATGGATGTGCCACAATTCCATGCTGACAGGCCAGCGGGCTAAACTGTGAGAAGCGTTAACACACATGTGTGCAACTCACATGGAAACGACATATGCATGACTGCCAGAACAGAGGAGCCTTTCACGTCATGTTTAACACCAGGGTGAGACACGAACGAGTCTTACCTGTGAGAACCTGAAGCCAGGGTAGGTGAGAAGAGCCTTGGACACCTGGAGATGAATCGTTAGAAGAGCCGCGTCGCGTCCCGGAGAACATTCCGGAAGGTTCTTCCCTCCACGGTGAGCCAACTGCTGTCCACGAACAGCGTCCAACACTGCCTCGGCAATGTGACCCGAGAGCAGAGCCCTCATGATGGCCCTCGCACCTGGGAACACCGTTCTCCGGATCCTCTGGTTGTTCTTCTGGTACCGTCGCACCAGGACGGTGGAGCGTTCCTTCCTCTGTCGTATGAACTCGCTGTCCGATACGACCCCGTCGTCGTCACGGCCGTAAACACTGGCCAGGGGCGACGAACTCTGGGCCTTCAGGAGGCACTTGCGTCGGGGTCGACGGTCCAGACGCTCCAAACTAGAGTACCCGTTCTTCAGGCAGTGCCCGCAGCGTACATTTGTCCTGTCCCCCAGGCCGAAGAATCCACGGGGAGGGCGGTGTGGTGACGCCACCGCAGGCAGACTGCTCCTCCTCAAACCCAGCCGACTGGCTGGCATGACCTCATCCTGCTGCCCATCTGCTTCGCCATCCAGCTGGCACAGTGAGTCCGCGGAGCCACTCGACCCTGACGCTTCCCCACCAAGGTGGACACAGTCAGAGTAAAACTCCCCAGTCACACAGCCAGATGGCTGCTGCCTGCCAGGCGATGATGATGCCCAACAGGCTGTAGGGCTGTCTCCGGGAGATTCTGCCTGCTCAGAGTTGCTTGTGCTTCTTTGCCCTACGTCATGAGGTCCTTCCACCCTCTCCCCATAGGTGCCGCTATAACTTTGGTTAACTTTGGTTTGGTGTCCTGTGTGCCCAGTACAAACCGTGTCCCCTGGTTTATTAGCTGTTAATTTCCCTGGTCCACAGAGATGGCAAGCTCCAGTAGGAGGACTTAGTGGGGATACTGAACCCATCCTCAGGCTGGTGGCTGCAATGCTCTGGTGTGAACAGCAGGGCGGCGAAGTGGGACTTTTAGCCGCAGGAGGGAACCAGCTGCGACTGCGCCTGTGACTGTGGATATTTCTGTCCGCAGAAGCCACGGCGGGTGGCTGTATCCCCTGACCCCTGTTCCCGATCACTCCTGCGTCAAGCTCCCCTGAGGCCATGGCAACGATCAGAATTCCAGCCTGTTTATGACTCTCCCAACCGTCCTTCATGTCACAGAGGATTTAAGCCAGGTGATTGGTCTATTACGTGCAATCACACCCAACGCAGGCAGTCACAGTGGTGAAGGACGGTCAATGTCAAGGCAGGTCACCCCTAAAGAGAATGAAAGACAGACAGATAGACAGACAAAAAAAGAGAGAGAGAGAGAGAGAGAGAGAGAGAGAGAGAGAGAGAATAATAAAGAGAGAGGGAAAGAAACAGATGAAGTTCACATTAGTCAATGACTGTACACTGAAATTCACAAGCCTGATTAATTGATGACTCAAAGTCACCTGATCACGGATTCATTTTGACTTTTCGGACTGAGTAACTGAAAGTTTGAGATGGTGTCCCCTTGTGTGGGCTTGTGTTTAGGCTATTAAAAACTGATATCGTGAGGTTTAAAATCAGCACTTCGCTATGCTGAGTCTCTTCACAGGCTGGTTGAAATCGAGGATGCGTGTCTTCCTAAACCCCAACTCGCACGCACTCAAGGTCCGGGCAAGCAGCAATTGCTCTACTTTCCTTTAGAAGTTTACAACTCCACCATGTTAACGATCATCTCCTTTGTGTAGTTACACAATTTAGCCATCAACAACTTCAACTGCTTTATTGCATGCTATTCAAATGAATCATTTGGTTGACATGATAAAACACTTCATAAAAGAAAATGCGTTTGTTGTCATAGCAGTATGGACTCTTCCAAAAAGTTATTTCAAAGGCTCTCTCTCTCTCTCTCTCTCGCTCTGAAATGTCCCAAACTCTCTTCTGCCTCTCCTACTGCATAAAAATCAAACACTTCCCCCCCCCCCCCCAAAAAAAAACATGTAGGCGAGAGGAATGCAAGGCCTCACAGGGGGTAGGGGTGAGGTTGGATGGGTGGGGGGGGGGGGGGGGGGGGGGGGTAAAAGAATAAAAGAAAGGGGGGGGGGGGGGGGGCAGCTGATTCTGGGATGAACTGAACAAGTCAAGGTCTTCAGTTTTGCTCCCCAGTTCTCACACCCACACACAGACAGACTGTAAATCTGTAAGAATGGCGTGGCCTCTGTGGAGTAGACCTGAGGCAGAGGAAGAGTCACATCTACATCTTACAACTCTATTGTTATTACTCTGTTATCAAATGTTTTGTAAGCAGCTTTGGATAAAAGCGTCTAGCGACTACTTTACAACAAAGCAAAAAACTACATCAAAAATTATTGTTGAAAATAAAAAAATTCTACAACTCTATTGTTGAAGACACAACAACTCTACAACTCGACTGCTGTCGGACTAGAAGAACCTATTCCTCTCCATGTAATGTATATTGAGGGGTAGGACTAGAACTATTGCAAATTTTGGAAAATATGAAACATATTCATCAGCTCTTAATAAATCTCATTAAAGCAGCAATACAGAGTTCTGTTCCAACACTAGTAACTAACTACCTAAAAGGCATGCAAAAACCTTGCAAACACCACCAACAGCCCAGCTGATAGACACTGATAGAAGCTTGCCAACACACTAACTGGTGTATTTTGGCAGTACAGCTGGAAATGTCATGCCTGCGAAAGCTTTTCTTCCTTTTTCTGCAGGGTATTCCAGCCCGGTACACAGAACTACATAGGGCATGTCCTGGATGGGTAGTGGGAAAGACACAGGTGTTCATCTGTCTTTCACCATATGCTTTCAAAATAAATTTGAGGATTGTACCAAAACTAGATGCCTATAAAACCATACCTCAAAAAGTGTGAAATTGTTGCATAGTGTTACTTTAAAATGCACATGCGTACATGAACTACCTTGAACTACTTGAAAGTTTCCACTGGCCTAGACATAAATTAGAGTCACATCATATATCACATTGGAGACATGACTTCCTCATTCTTGTACCTGACAGCAGCACATGACTACTTAAGTACTGATTAGAATTGCTACACCAGCACATCCGTTAAGGTACGGACACTACCGTCGCCTCCCCCGCTCACACATACATACATACATACCCACACACACACGCATTCCCATGACGCCATCCATGATTCACACTGCATAAACAGGTCAAACAAGACAAAGTGAGGCAACGCCACAAAAGAAATTACCATCAACTATCCATCATGACAAGATATTCCCCCACGCTGCAACGGTCATTTAAACGTTCAGCTGATCAGGGTTTCATTGTTTTCAGACTGACGGTAACCATGACAACAGGGAGGTTCCTTCCCAGAGGACCGGTGTAAGTGAGACGTCCCAGAGGACAGCGGTCTACTCCATAACCCAGACATCACTTTTCTTTTCTCAGTTTCCTCTAAAACAGAACCTGAATTACACTCCTTTACTTCTGTATTTACACCACAAATCACTAACTACAACCAACCTTTTCTAATCCATTTAAATGTTGACAAGTTGGTAACAACAAGTTAATGCATTCACTTCTCTTTACTACAAATCTCTGGCTGCAACGTGTCTCTCCTGGCTATTTGAATGAATGACACCCATAAGAAAACACTTGGAGTCCTATGTTCTTTTCTACTGAAGTGCACTCATCCAAAATAACCCAGAACCTAATCACCATAAGTAGGCTAAACACAGTGTGAGTGGCTCCCAACAGTTGCAAAGTGTCACTGATAAGACAGGAAGGAACCTTGGACATGGTTGAACATCGTTGAACATCGTTTGTCTTTAATTCTTGCCAAGCCTGCAAGATCAGGATGTCACCAAGCTCAAAGAGAAGAAGAAGGAGGAGGAGGAGGAGAGAAAGCAAAGGAGGTGAAAGATAACAGAACTCATAACAGATGTGAGAAGTCTTGGCAGAGGAGTGGAGGGGTGTGTTGCAGGAGGACATAGTTGCAATTGGTCGTTACAGCCACCGCCACATTCCCATCCCACACCTTAAGGTGAATACATGCTCTTTAGCCAACTCAGACATTCCCTCAAGCTTAATAACAAGACTCACAGAAACTCAGGAATTTTTGACCGAACATAATGAAAGCTAGGATGTATGAACACACAGGAATGTGTGGATTGATATAATGAAAGTTAGCATCACAAGAATTCACACCAGTTTGTACATTTACAGCACAAAAGTTAGCAAGTACTGCAGGGATTAAAAAAAAAAAAAAACAGGAAATTGGTATTATACCTCTGATATCAAGCTCGTCACAGATTCCTTTTGATAAAAAAACACACACACTTGGCCAGTTCTGCTATGCATACAGCTGCATTTGAACAGCATTTGCACAATGTCAATACAAGAGATTATAGTCCACAGGGTCATAAACTAATAGATACGACTTTTCACCCAGACACCGGAGGACTGATAATATGTAGATTACTGAATAGATGCGGGCATATTTGTATAATATAACGCAATCGCGAGGAGGGTGTGCCACCTGTCGCATTGCCAGAACATTCAAAGACTCTTGTTTGGCCACCTACTGATCAACCTGGGCGTGTCCACGAACGTCCTCTTTCACAACAACAGTGAAACTTGAGGTTTAGAGGACAAGATCAAAATCAAAGTGGAGTGAAATGACTTTGTGTTGGCATCAAAACAACTCAGAGGCACCCTGGTGGAGGACTGATCCACTGTTAGCCGCAATGTACGTAGATGTGACAATGACTGCATACAGAAGGTTAGACTAATGATAAATAATTATCTGTGGCCCAGGTGGAACACATCTCTTGAGCTTAAGACCAAGACAACTGTCAGGAATACATCAAATTAGCTTTAGTCTTAAATATATTGGAAATAAATAAGGCGATTTGAGCGCCAGCGTGATGAGTCTCCTTCACCCTGGTGCATCTCAGAGTTCTGAGCTGCATTTCAGAGTCATAAATGTAAACAGTGCCCTTGAATACTTTAACCATTTCTGTGATCTGATATAGTTGGCATGGCGTGGAACGATCCTACCCCAGAGATAATATGGAGGTAAGCAATCCATTTAGCTGACACCAAACGTGTAAGTGTAAAATCACTGTCAGTAATTAAAGTGACCACTTTTAGAAGCTTCATTTGTGTGGTCCCATTGGTGAAGCAGGCAGGTTACATTAAGGCTCCTGAAGCTTCATCATCTCCAGAGAAAACAAAATCACACAAACTGCTCACTTACAAGGTCTCTTCAAGTCTGTCTAGGGCTCCATGGTCTTTCTGGAGGTAAACGGCTGACTGTGAAAACCAACAGTCAGCAATCGTAACGACCGTCCCTTCAGCAATACTGTTATCTTAACCAGTCAGCGTCAAGAAATAAAATATACCTCCAAGCTAGCAGTAGTGGTTAACAAAATGAAACAATGACACAGTGAAAATTCCCTTTTCTTGGAAAAACTCGGAGAACATATGGAACTGATTAGTCTCCATGGCTGCACGGGAGGATACATAAACTATGCTGTGCCGGGTAGAGAAACACTAGAGAGTGCTGAAAAAACACTTGGAACCGTCCACACGAAGAAGGCAGGAAAGACCCTAGAGACAGAACCGAGAACATTGGCTAATGGAGAACTCACAAACACATAACACTGCCTATGTAGATGACTGTTGAGAACCAACTTGGAATGCAATAGATACTGGAAAAAAACAACACTGAACTACACAGAACAGTCTGTCCTACCCCTTCAAGAACTGAACCAATTAATAAACTGGCAAGGACTATTAGACTATGATGTTACACACTCAACCATCACTGCAATTGAGGGGTTAACAGATGCAGCAATTTTAGATAACAGCCACAGCACAAGCACACACAAACAAACACACACTAACACATGCACACACACCAGTGTTGAAAACAGACAGACCACTGTACAAACAGACATGGGATACCACAGGAAACAGACACACGGTCAAACAACAGAGCTTCAGGCACTGGTCACTCCTAAACATTATGCTTGCCGTGCAATCTAACCAATCAGGATTATCATGGGAGCAAGTGCACTCACACAGGCAAGGCAGAGTCGTGTTTTCATTCGGGTGCTGTGCCTGGCATGTTGCCAGAGAGACTGGTGTCCAGTTGTAGTACACTACATTTGCTGAGGTTACAGAATTGTGTTAACATTTCGTTAGAGCCAGAGAGTTGCTAAGTTTCATTAACTTGAATTAAGCAACATTAAACGAGAGGCTATTCAAATGTGTTATCACTTGGACTGAAGCACTTGTCCCCAGAGGGAGTGCCACGGATGATGATCCAAGAGTGTCACGAGGGAAACGGTTGAAAATCATATGCAAATGCACGGAGTGAATACAATGCACTCGAAAGTGGGCAAATGTAAAGTTAGCCGACAGCTTTAGGCTAATTGTAGTGTCACACCGTTTCAAAGTTATTAATATCGAGCAGCAAGTGCTTGGTAGTAATTTAGGCAAGCTACGATAGATCCGACCGGTCATTCACCGACATCAACATAACGCTTTGTTGTTGTTTTTTTTTTTTACATTTGTTCGACTGCATTTCTTGTTAACACTACAAAACGGCATCAAATTAAGTTTACTAACTTGCACGTGTCAAAGCGCGCGAACAAGAAAAACCGAAAACAAGAACGTTCTCACTTACTTGGGCAGGATACAATTCAAGCACTCAGCACGCTGCAAGCAAACTGTTAGAGGTCCTTGAGACCTGAAGGTCTCCGCATTGTGCAAGTGTACTGTTTACAGTAATCAAATGTGTCGATTTACTACGATACAAACTAACGTCAGCATGGCTTTGTCGCAGAAAGAGTACTACTTGGTGCTCAGCTGCTGACTAGCCTACACTAACTGCCAGTGAGCCTGGTGACCGGGACTGCGAGTGGAGCAGTCAGCGTGAGGTGTCACATCATTGGAATGTCTGAGGCAACCCCGGTGTTCATACTCAACTCTGGCAAACACTTGCAGTGTTCGAAGGCTCTAGTACCGCCACCTCCCGAAACTGCGGAGCAGATGTTTTCATTTTGTGGTGCACAGTGGGTAATGAATGGAGGACTGTACACCGACCCTTCTGATAGCCTATTAATACTATATCTTTAATATAAAGTAGGCCTACATGTTTTTTTTTTACCCTGAGCTAAAATAGACAATGTTAGACTACTATGCACCTAAATGTGGTCAACATTTTATAAACATGCAATCTCGCTCCATGTACTTTGAAAAAGCTTTTATGTTTGGTCCGCTAATTTATGCCGCATGTAGGTTAATTTGGCAATTCAGTGGCTAACCAGGTGTTGATTTTATTTGCCCAAATAAAAAGGACAAAACCAAAGGTTTACTTATATTATTGTAAATATCATTTAATACAGTTGCTATTCTTGCAGGTTGATGAAACAGCTTTGCTCAGACCACAATGTGTTCAAGGCGTATTACAGACTCCTTTGTGGTGCATATTTGGGATCTTCAGATCCAAATCAGACTCTAGGAAGTAATTTAATCACACTCACTCTTAACATGGACATGAGGAAAACTCTCAAGCATGTGTGTGTAAACTATACAGAAGGTTTTTCCCCTTTTTTTAGGAAACCATAGCAACATTGTGGCATCCTCATTGTTTTCATTCTGAGAATAAGTGATCTTTCTCCAGAGTGGCAGCACGTATTTTCCAGAGATGTTTATTCTGGAGAGCACTTTATTTCCCACAAACAAAATCCCATGTCATATGAAATTTTGATTGATGGGCTCAATTACAGAATCACATTTCATGATATCAACACTTTAAACAGATAGTGTTTAAAGAGTGGACAGCATCATGTCTCTAGTTCCACATAAAACACAGCTATTTTCCTGCACCCTAGAAGTAAATGATGTCCGGTTGGTTTTGGATGTACCAGTTTGATAACTGCACACGCGGGCCCGCTGACAGGATGTAGAGATATTATCTGATTTTAAACACTACTAGTGTTACACTATGTGACCGCCACCATGTCATCCGTTCGATACTCTGCTTCAGCCTTAACTCTTGCATCTATGACGTGGGTTAGTGTGTCTGTGTGCTTTCGATACACATGCCATATTGATGATGGCATTCATGTGGCAGGTGGTGGTACTCATCTGTGGTGCCAGTGTGATATTTCGACAAGACTAGATTCACCTTTACTCTCAGTTATGGTGTTGAGCCGTGCAACGTTCATGCGCCGCCATCTTTGTCCATAAATAGGGTATTGCTCAAACTACCTTGGAGTCCCTAAAGGAACCGTGTGTCAACTTTTTGAATAAGCCACTGTCTGCAATAACACCACACACCATTGACTGCCCTTCTGCGGACCCAGAGAGGGGCTCTGTATCCTCCGACAGCATCATCTGTTGGTCACTCTAGGGCGCCTGTGATTGGCGGCTCCGTAGGCAACCCGTAGAGAACCAGGTGGAACCATTGACACCGAGCGTGGTACGTGTATCAATGATAAAATGTATCAGTGACATTTGGTATGAGTCATTGGAGAGGACCCTGTGGAGTCGTGCGTGTGATTGGCATCCCTGTATCAAACACATATATAGTGCAGGGGGAATTGGGTGGGAATAGTTATGGCATTAGTCATCAGGGAGGTCTGTGTGATTTCTACACTGACTTGAAGGTGCAGTCCTAATTCTAACCCTATACATTTTTTTTCTCAAATTCAACTATAGCTGTCCATTCAGTGTTAGTGTTTAAAAAAAAAACACAGTCCATACTCGGTCCTGGCTCTGTAAATGGGAAGCGTAGTGGCTCGGACCGAGCCATAAACCATTCCAGCCAATCATGTGCTCCAGGTGCACGGGAGGGATGAGTGTAATTTGATTGGCTGTTGAGCTCACATATCAACAGCCTTTTGCAAAACCAAAATGTGGTCTGCATCTTTCACATCCTCTACAAAAGTGTCTGTGAATGGTAGATTTCCAATGGCAGGATGTCTATGTGAGCGTCTTACCCCACAGAAAGCTCTTAAGGGGCATTTATCTGTCATGGTATCTCAGTAGTCTATCAGTCCAGTGCTAAAAGGCATGCTTGATGGCATGGTGATTTCTTGATGCTGCAGTCATGAAAAAACTTGAAGTGAAAGGTGGAGAGGTCACTGACACTAGTAGTAAGTGGCCTTTTGTTCTCGTGTGGCCTGCAATGTGGACACGGCGAAGACATATTTAGATAAGGTCTCTGTCACCTGTGACAAAATCAGTGGAAAGATTTTGATCGATTTCCTGTGCTGCAACTGCCTAGTGAAGAGAGATATGGGGTTCTGTGTATGTGTGTGTGCGCCGATACCATCAATCATTACCTATGCTGACAACAAACCTCAGTAGAACAGCGGACACATGATCCTCCCCTATGTCAAAATCAGTAACCCTACCTAACGCTAGGTCATGCAACTCAATGTTGTCTAAGGAAACTCTGCAGACCCTTAATACTTTTATACGTTTCTTGCGCCCTCTAATGGAACTCATGGAATATTTATTTCATGGTAACTAAAGAAAAATAAATTCACTCTCACACACACACAGAATGTTTTGGCTAAATACAAGTAACCAAAGTGGTTTGATTATGGCACTCAGAATTTAGACTTCATGGTACACGCACATCCACATACTCTCTCTCTCACACACACTCACACATACACACACTCGCTTACTCACACACACAAACACAGAATGTTTTGGCTAAATACAAGTTACCAAGGTGGCTTGATAATGGCACTCAGAATTTTTACTTCATGGTACACGCACATCCACATACTCTCTCTCTCTCACACACACACTCACACACACACACGCAGGAATGTTTTGGTTGAATAGGAGTTGCCAAGGTGGCTTAATTAAATCCTGCCCCAGAGGTCCAGGCTCCCTGCATGCAGAGATATCAGTTACGTACAAGTGCTATCATTTTGCACACTCATGCTGAGGCAGCTTCAGTCAGATCGCACTTGTTGGAGAACATCTACGTCCTTTATTTCTCTTGTAGATTAGAACCGCTTTTGTAAATAAGCCATAGAGGCTCGCGGACTGTGTGAGCCATCTGTAGTCTATCAGAGCAGTGACTTCCTAGGCAGGGGACCCTAAGATGGCACCATGTGACTTCCGTGCTCTATGGAAAAGGGATTACAGGATTAGGGATTATGGAGAAGGTATTAAAGAATTTTAATTCCCTGCATATGTAATGTTTCAAAAGGTAAAGGACAGGCAGAGAGTATTTGTCAATAATGAGAAACATGCCCCCATTCTTCTCACAACAATAACCACTTGCAAAAAGGTTTTAGATTTGACTGCAGATGTTTTTTTTTTTTATCAAAATTCATATAAGTAAAATAAATAAGAATGTACATAGTAGATGGATGGATTTGAGATTGCAATATTACAGCATGGTCTCCAAGGCAACATGAAAATAGTCATTGGTTCACCGTACATCTGCAAGAAAGATCAGAGCAATGCTAAGATCCAATGCAGTGGCACCATCATTGTTACTCCTATACAGTCATATGACACATTCACAGGTCCAAGCATTGTTTATCACTTTGAACAAATCAAAGTTATCCTCAATAAATACTCAATCTTGTGACTCCTATAAATAGTGTGCTGTACAATTCATTTTGCTTGTTTCCAGTGCCTGAGGTTTAAAGAAATGCCCCACTAGAACTGACCAATGGGAGTTGACTGACCTATCACAGATAACCACTGTTTTCAGTGTCCAATCAGAAGCACACATTCTTAAAGATTTTCAAAAACCTGCATTTTAGTTTAGCAGGAGCTCCAGATGTCATGGACTCTCCAAAACAGGCAGGGTGTTTCGTTTAATTTCTGTCATCAGCACATTTTGTGCCTTGGCTAACTAAATTAATTCAAGCTCTATATTTTTCAATCCTTGGTTATGCTGATGGCATCAAAAAGCAGCTAAAAAATTAAGAAAACAGGAAAACTACAATAAATATCAGTAATTATTTTCAGCACGGTGTAAGGACATATTAAAATATTAAAAGTTGTGCTTAGAAACCTTGGCACTGGTTGAGAATACAGAGAGAACAGAGCTTTGCAGAGGCTAAGTGCAACAGTTTCGTATTGCAGCCAACAGGCTAAGGCCACGATGGTGTGCACCAAACATATCCCTGTTTCATTACAAAACAGGGCAGCCTAATTAACCTAGTGTCCTCCACACAGTAAACGGTAAGCAAAGTGCAAACTGATGTTATTTAAGATCGCTCTTTTTAAAAAAAAAAATTTTTTTAAAAATAAATAAAAAAATCACTCAATCACACAGTTCTCTAAAAGGCGGTCCCATTTCATAAGTAAAATATCAGTAGGGGATTACCTGATTGTTTTAAAATAATCAAAAATTAAAAAATTAAAGACTGAGGACTACAAAGTGCTTACTTTAAAGTGTGCGCAGAGAAGAGTAGGCTATTTGATTGCACTACAGAGCAGTAAACAGTAATATATAGATTATTTTCTATTGCCTCTTTGGTACAGACAAGTTTGGATGGTCGCCTTTTCTGTAGAAGAAACAAACTGGTACAGAGAGTCTCCGAAAAAATAAAATAAAAACGTCCACATCAGGTCTTCCTGGTGCTGCTGATCCACTTCTTCAAGGCCACACCACTGGTGCTGCTGACCACACACAGGGCGCCTCCTAGGCTCCACCAGGTGGGCTTGCGGTTGAGGAAGAGGAACTGGAAGATGAAGGCCAGCACCACGTCTATCGTCCTCATGAGCGCCACCGGCCCGGCCTTCTCCACCTGCAGCGCCTTGGTGAGGAAGGTCTGGCCGGCGATGCCGAGCACGGCGATCATCATCATGATCCAGCGGTCGGTGCCGCAGCTCGGTAGGCTCCACTCGCCGAGCGCGAACAGCATGACCACACACTCGGCCAGCCCGATGACGGCGTAGTACCACACCGACAAGTAGTAGTGCACGCTCTTGCCCATCTTGCGCAGTATCACCATGGTGCAGGCAGCGCCCACCGCCCCGGCGAAGGCCGCAGCGGTGCCCTTGATGTGGCTTTGGTAGTCGCCCTCCAGGCCGGTCACGCGCTCGCCAAACAGGAAGGGCGGCCGGGCGATGAGGATGACGCCGGTGAGCGTGAAGGCGGTGAAGACCACGTCCCAGATGGTGCAGCGCTCCTTGAGAAAGATCCAAGCCAGCAGCGCGGTGAAAACGGGGTTGCTGAACATGATGACGGTGGCGTCGGCCAGGGGCATCTGCTGCACGGCGTAGAAGAGCAGGATCATGGCGTTGGAGCCCAGGAAGCCGCGCAGGAACAGGTAGATTCGCATGTTCCGTGGACCCAGGAATCCCGTGCTGAGGGACACAACCGACACAAGAACATTAAACACTTGCTGCAAAGACTCCTGTGTAAAATTCATACACTTTCAGCACAGTGACCATATATTCATCTGCATTTGTGACCTGTGGATCGAAAGCCTAGTTAACAAAAATATTTCAATCAATCACCTGTTTTTTTTTTTGTACAGAACACCTACACTGATAAAGGAACAGGATTCAACCGGCCTCCTCCTATGTGGGTGGAGCCTGTGACTACATCTTTTCACCCAATGACAGGCCTCCAAAGAGAAGTCATAATGCACATGAAAGGAGACCGAAGTGGAAAGGCCAAAGTGACTAAATATAATTCACTGCATGCTGAGCCTATCAATGCAGTATTTGAACAGACTAATGTAACAGCAATGTTTTGAGGGAAATAATACAATCAAACATGAGGCGGGTGTCCTCTAAACTGCTGATTTAAATCCGTTGCTTTAACATCTATTATTGTGCTTTTCTTTAAAGCAACTTAAAGAACAGCTGACGCCTGCTCTTCATAACCCCCAGAAAAGCACTGCATGAGGGGGTCTTGTGGTACCTTCTCAATTACAAAACAAGAAAACACGTTTGTAATATGAACTGCTGATTCTCAAAAATAGTGGCTAGAATGCAACTCTCTCACGTGGAGGCCTGTGTCCTTTGGCTTGTCTGAGAACTGTTTTGAGAACCCATAGAGGCTGAAAAATTATGTAAAGCTGATAAGTGTCTGGCAAAGATATCTCAATCTAAATATTATATATTATTATAAATACTGTTGTGATTCGGCCTAGTAGAGATATCCTTTGCCACTCTGACTCTCACGGATGTTTGATTGCTTAAGCAAACCATTTGAAGTGTTCTCATAACCTTTTGGGGCTCTGTCCAAGAACACACAGAGACTAAACAGAGATCTGGTTCCTTACTTGTAATAGATCATCAGTGGTATGACGAAGATCATCTGGAAGAAGCAGCGGATGGCACTGATCTCTACGGCGTGCACTCCCTCGATCTTCTTGACCAGGAGGGCCACCAGGGAGAAGAACAGCGAGGCCATCAGAGCATAGACGAGGCCCAGGCCTGAACATGGTACTTTCTTATCCTCCTCTACAAACAAGCACAGAAAGAACAGTACGTAACTTTGCCTTCGTCTCCACAATCACACACTGGCTTTCTCAGTGCACAGTCAATAACAAATCACTGATTGGAGAATACGGGACCATCTCTTCGGCTGATAGCAGAAGGTCAGAGTAGCACTTACATGTTAGTTTAACCCCCCCCCCATTTTTACATCATGTAAAAGTAGCTTTAAAAAGCATGATGTAATTACTCGAGTTAGAGACCCACGTTTGTTTTTAACCCAAAGCAATGCCTTTCTGTTTGATTGAAGGATGGTGCAAAGTTAAGGTGACATGACATGGGTGATGGGTGATGGATCTTAAGTTGGGCTTGACCAGTGAAGAGCAACAGGGATGAAATGTCTTAAATGGCATGTCCTGCGTCATTGCACATTAAGACTACACAGAGTTACTACCTGCTGGTGAGTTGGCCTTTTCGCACAATACGCCCATTCAGGTCCATGCCAAGATTGGTAAAGTCACAATTTCTACCCCACTAGGGACTGGTCTGACCACATTCAACATGGGCCCTGGAACACAACAGATTTCAATAAATGAAGACTTAGCCAGTCTGAAACCTGATGCAAATACAGCAAGCCATGCTTAAAGATCACAGGAAAGTTTTTTTTACATTACGTTAAATGTGTCTCAATGTTTAAAAAATATTTTTCAAGGCAAATAATGACACGCCTGTTTATCTGGCCATTTTCCACTATCTGGTCACTCAGGGTTACATGATATGTAAAACTGCACAGTCATCCTGGACGTCAATTTAGTTTTGTGGCTAGCTCCTAATATCTACAGTGCTTCCCTGTTGGGTATATCAGAAGTTATTAAGATTAACTTTGCTCAACGGTGATCCATCTTCTTTAAATAAAATATTTATTAGTGATTGCGCTTGTTACATAATGTGCGCAAATAACCAAGTCAGGTCATCAGATCCAAACTCCACTTTGATAACATATATTTTAAGGCAAGCAGTGACAATGCGGGGGCAAACTTCAACAAGAGCACATAGATTATAGCCTAGTTGTTAATTTAGTAGGTTAAATTAAGATTATTCCTAGGGAATTATACAAAGGAAGTATAGCGATGCTTTGAGAATGATGCAAGAATCTGCTCTACTCGCCGGGGAACACGTTATCGCTCCTGGATTAAGAAGCCAATTTTGGGCAAGCAGCCTTACCTTTACGATCGGAGTTTCCCCCGCCACCGGTATAATCGGCGTCATCTTTTCCGCAACATAGAAGCGGACACCCTCGTTTTGAAGGGCTGCCATTCACGTTACAACTGCCCAGAGCCATCTCGCTGTCATCTCCATGTCCATCTCTGTCGTAGTTATCCTGGCTTTGAGTTGAAAGATGTAATCTGTCTGTTAAATGTTCATCATCGTCACTGGCGTCGTCGTCAACTTTCCGAAACACAACACGAATGTCCCCCTCTCTACTCGGGACAATGGATACAACTTTGCTATCATGACTCGTTACCGAACCGTTACTGCCTATGTAGTCGCCCATTTTAAGATGCAACAGGTGAGCATGCCGTGACCAAATGCCTCACCTCCCTTGGTCCCTGAAGAATAATGCCTGAAGTTAAATAATTAACCTTGGACGTTACTGGTAAGCAGGTGTGAAACAACCGCAAGGGGGAGAGCGCAGCCAAGCAACAGTCCAACTGTGTTCTGAGCGTGGACGACTGTAACGTTTCACAAAGTTTTTCCCTGTTCTTATTCCACCGTTCATCAGCCTATACTGACAAGGCGTTTCACGACTTTTCTTTTACGTTATCCCAGCACTGAAATGATCTTCTCATATTGTGTCCTGTAGCCTACTATTAATTGGTGACGTTAATATAGCTTAAATGGCCGATAATATACCACATATGCGTATATGTAAATGTTATGCAAAATTAGTTTTGCCGATTCTACATAAGTGACGTTGGGTCAACGATCGACTCCTTGGAATCATGAAGGCAACGTTTTCATTGCACAGAGCCTACAGTGAGCAGAGAGAGAAAACCCGCTTTTATGATTTTACTGAAGATGTTTATTAGCGCTATGCACAATTTACAAACAAGCAAGATCACAAATTAAAACCCTCACTCGTGGTTAGGTCTGAAAACACAATTACTAATAACAGTTACATTTCTGTTGTACATGTAGCCTAGGCCATTGCTTTTCAATTATTATTTAATTTAAAGGCTTTTAAAAATTGAACATCACATATTGTGTTTTTCTCTTCTGAAATGGTCCCTCCGTGTCATACAAAAATGGTTGCTATAAATTACTGTATTGTTCATTGTAAAAACTGTAAACATTTTATTTGGCAATTGTTTTGTTTTTTTAAGTTAAAGGTTAATGAAAAGATTTAAACGTTTTTGTTTCTTTATTTAAATCCTCAGTAAACAATTCTAGCACATGTTTGAGAGCTTGTAACTTTAGAGAATACACAGACAATGGCTTTTTGTTTAAAGGAGAGAAAAGAGGAAAAGTGAAAAGTGCAGAACAGTTCGTGACAACAGAGAAGGATACAAAGGATGTTTCTAGCAAGGCATTCATCTGAGGGGGACGTTTTTTTTATTAACGCTGGCTATATCATGCACTTAGTCTGTCTCTGTCAGTATTTGTCAGTGTTGCTGCATTTGATCCTCCACTTCCACTCAAAGCCTGTCTTGTGAGTCGACGCCTTAACGTTTGTTACTCATATCTATGATTAGATGCTCATAAATCTGGCTTCTCCCTTTAAAGCTGGACGCCAGTAGGAACTCCTTGTTGTCAATGGACACCAAGGCAAAGGCCCGGGGTGCCTGGATGTTGAGTTCCTGGAAGTGGACAAACTGGCCCTTCTTGGAGTCCCACTGGTAGACCTGCGTGAGGGAGTAGTCGCTGCCCAGGATGGCATATTGCCAGCTGCCAATGACTACAGGCTGGAAGACCATGGAGCCTCGCGAGGGCATGGTCTGTAGCTCCACAAACATGTTGCCATCCCAGCGCATGACCTTGGAGTCGCCGATGAAGCGTGTCAGACAGATGTAGAGATCGCCTTTGACGTGGAAGTGCTTGACGGCGTACACGTCTTCCATCTCGGGGATGTCAGTGCGACGGTCAAACTGCTTTAGGCCCTTGTTCCACTGGTAGATAACGGGCCGCTGGGAGCTGCTGGAGAGAATCAGGTGAGGCTTGCTGGCGATGTCCAAGTACTCCACGTCAGTGTCACGGTACCACGGGTGGAGGGACTGGTGGGAGTAGAAGCCGTTGCCGTTCCACTTGTAGACGGTGGTGGAGCCGGCCTTGGAGCTGTCGGCGATCACGAAAAAGGACTCACCGTCAATGCGGAAGGTCTCGATGTCATTGGGCTTGCGTATCTTCAGGATGTCGATGTCCTGGATCTTGATGAACTTGTTGGCTGAGACGTCGCGCTTGTAGATGTGGGAGCCGCCAAATAGCTGGGCCACAACGATGAAAAGCTGGTCGTCGATGACCAAGGGTTTGCACACAACAGTGGATGTGCCTGTGTGGGAAACAAGGGAACAGGCATGCCATGGTTTGAATTTACGATAAACATTGAAAAACTCAACTGAAACAAAAGAAGAGGGATCCACATATATATTTTATTTACATACTACTTGCAAACTACTTACTAAAATCAAATTACAAGGTAATTGAATATTTCTGTACAAAAACGAACAACAAAGAACTGAGAGAAAACATTTCTAATGCTGCCATAAAGTTTCAATAAGTCAAGTAAACACAATGTAACTTTTCACATTCTGGCCTCGGATTTCATGGAAATAAAGCGTAACGCCATCTAGTGGTGAAAATCACATTTCATTTCACATGTTGCCCCCAGAAAGTAAACATGGCTTACTCTCAATGCTGTCATATATTCTGAACGCCATCTCCACGTGATCCCATTCCAGGAAGGTGCATGTTCCAGTGAAGGGTTGAGCAAACACAACATATTGATCATTTCCAAACGTGAAGGCCTCCACGGAGATGGATTCAAATTTAAGTGGCGGGTGGGCGGCAAACTCTGTGAAAACAAACACAGGTGGGAGTGAACTAGTTTTAGTATATCAGAGAGAAACACTTAGTGAGTAACAGTGGGGCTCAATCAACACACGTTTTTACGTGTAATTTTAAACAGAATTCAGACCATCGAATTAAGACAGTCTTTTTGTCTTATGCATTGTCAATGTGCAATGTGAGAGTACATTAGATAATACATGTGGGAATACAAAGTAAACTTGTCATCTTCAGCCTCCAAGCTTGTTTTGTAGAAAATCTATAACATAATATTCAGTAGAAAAGCGTAGAGAGGCAGCGTAGGTGACCTGCTGTGATGCAGTCAAATGACTGGGGCACGAGGTCATTGATCTTTTTCCCTTGGTAGAGGGGGGGCCCGGCGCAAAAGATCTGATCCACTGTGGCATTCGTGCTGTACATCCATTCCACCAGCCACTTAAGCTTGCAGTCACAGTGAAACAGGTTTCCTCTCAGGTCCCTGTGCGATACATTATCATAAATAACAAACAGTGAACAGTGATTATATATCCATCTCGAACAGGTATGTTTAGCTAGCCTGGTATAATTAACTTTGTGGATAGGGTCTGGTCACGCTCCATTGGGGATTATCATTGCATCCTAATGGTCGTAGACTTTGGGCTCATTTTGAAACCACTCGACCAGCCTTTAACTAATCGGCATTAACCACTAATGGTGCAAGCGGGTAAACGTCTGCTAGCGCTTGGTTATTCATCACTATCTGACTGAGTCTCCGATACATTTGGGATATAGAAATAATTCCTTTCAATACAACTCTTTGTTTTGCTTCGTCTAGCTCTAGCACTGCCGTCATTTTTGTTACTACATTTCGAAACAAACACTTCACTTCAAAATCATCGCAATTAGCCACTAGTCATCAGTCAGTGATTGGTCCATCCTTCATGTAGCGAATAGGGTTTCCAGACTATAATCTCAGCAAAAACAGAACTGAGAGCAATAGGCAGGCGAAGCCAGGCTAATGTTTTGCATCAACATAAACATTATTCCATTGTAAAGTCCTAAGCTATACAACGCTTATGTCAAGGGTTTAACATTTCAAAAGTATAATGTACAGTATAACTTCACTATATTTGGATTAACTCAATCCGTTTTCATAAAGTATTTGCTTTTGTCAATGATTTGTCAACACAAACCACGGTCACATGCCTAGACGACCAGTTTCATGTGTTTAAGAATGAATTTCAGTGGCAATGTATTGGAGCTACTCACACTTTTGTTAAGGCGTCCATTCCCTTGAACACATCTTTGGGCAGTGATTCAAGGTTATTGTAGGCAAGGCTCCTAGGAAGGAAAACATAAATTAAATGGTGTGAGTGAAACACACGATAACCTGTGTCCTGTTTGCAGGGCCGTATATTTCTCTTGGCAGTGATAACACACTTCATGCATACCAACTGGATGATTCATACTCTGTTTTGCATGGAGAAGATAGAACACCTTAAACACAGTTGCCATGTCATGTCTGTCTTGACTGTTTTGAAGCTGTATACCCACTGTAATATTTACATGACTATTTTTCATTGACAATTACGATTTTAATTTTCTTTATTTCATAACAGATAGCACTAGGCAGGTGACATTTTCAAGGTGACAAGAGATGATAAGGAGATGATTCAAGACGGAGTTATAATGCATTATAATGCATTAATACAATTATGTTTTCTCAGCTGGCATTCACCACATGACAGCGTAAAAAAAAAATCAACACATACAGTATAACAGGCACACTGACAACAAGGGTTATACCATATGTGTACAGTAAGTCTCTTTATATAATATGCTAAACGTAGACATGTAAATATATGTGAATACTTACAGGTGTGTTAGCGACTTCAGACCACGGAATGCATAAGGTGATATTGAATCAATTTTGTTGTTTTCAATAAACCTACAACAAGACAGTCATGATTATTAAAACAAAAACATGCACACAATATGAACATTGACAACAGTCACTTGTTATCATGATGAGGCGCAAACTAACAAGTATTCTAGGTGGGGCAATCCCAGGAATGCATCTTCATCAATGGAGTCAAACGAGTTGGCTGTGAACAAGCTGCAAAGAAGACAAAGCAAATCATTATCATCATGAACATTAAAGTCCTCTTTGTCACTCAAGACCAAAAAAACAAAGAAATCATTCTTCCTTTTTTTATGAGAGAGTGAGCAAGTAATATTGTATTATTTCTCCTCTGCGTGGGATTTTAATTATAGTTGAGTAATTATGTCAGTCATGAGTGGGCATGCAAGGTTGTCTTTTTACTCCATATAACCTGGAGCACCAATTATTTTACCAAAACAAGTTTGTGCAGTATGTTTTGCATGTCCACAGTAATATGGAAAGTATGCAAAGATAAATAATGTTCACCATCCTCAGATGGAGAGTGGCACTCATTGTGCAATGGAGCTGCCAGTATTAAAGGCAGGGGTGTGAATGAAGAGAAAGACCCTGGATATGAAATAAGATGGTAAATACTTCGCCCTGGGTACGTAAACATAGCCACTCTCTCATTTGTTGTTTACGAATCCAGACACTTGAAAACTCTCTTAGAATGTTTGGTGTGTTCTTTTCAAAGCTCTTAATGGACAAGGCCATGTATCCCAGTGGGTTAGTGCAATGCATACTTTTCACGCCGATTTTAGGGGCCTTTGTGCGTAGACAGGCAGAGGAGTTTCGGGCCAATAGTCTTATTGTGCTCCCCGGAGAAAAACAGGGTGCATTTTATCGGTGTAAACCTTTCACCCTGTAAAGTACGGTGATCAAAGAGCTTTTATGAAATAGCCCTGAATGAAGATGACAAAGAACGAGAACTCACAGGAGCTGCAGAGCAGGCGTGTGGAGGAAGCTCCCCCCTGCAATCTCAGTGAATCCAGATTTCACAAAAGATCTGTGATTAAAATTAAAAGAACCAAACCACATCATTTATTATACATACATAGAACTGATAACCACGCACAGCAATTAAGAGGCTTCGTGTGAGACAAAGCACTGAGGTACACAAAAGATGAAACAAAAACAAATATCACTTACAGTGACACTACGTCAGGTGGGAAACTGTGGGGAACCGATCGTATGTTCTCACATAAGGCATTATCTTTGGTGCATGTGCAAGATGCAGGGCATCGGGGTTGCTTCGGTTTCCTGCCCTCCGCCAAAAGCAATAGAGTACCGATCCACAGCAGAACAGCGCATCCTCTCACGGTTTTGTTTGTGTATCCCATCCTGTAGCTAGCCACGCTTTGGTCACAACCGCTGGGGTCGAATATTCCTGAGCATGAACCTGGTGTCCGCCGTGGGAGAGTGCTTTTATGGATCCTCTTTTCTGTCTCTTGAATTAGTGGCTGTTTTTTTTCTTCTTTTACTCCAGACGCCGTGTGATGAATGCAACTGAGGAGACTGCGAGTCGCGATGGCTAGGCAGTCATCCAAGCGATTCGTTCTGCGAGACGCAGCATGGCGATTACTGAATAGGATGGAAATATCATAAAAGAGACGATAACCGGCGGTTAACCACAGCCAATGCCAATTTCCAAAATGAAAGCCCCATCAAGTGAAAAATTAACTTAATGAAAAGCAAACTGTGAAAAACAAAGTCTCCGCGTAAAAAATCCTCCCGCACCTCACGACCGAAATAAACCCTCTGTCCAAGAATCGCTATCCTTGGGTAGTCTGTGACGTCTGCAGCGATGATGAGAAGATGAGGTTGAGAGCGTTGTAAAATCCTTTCAGTGAAACGACTGCCAATTGAGTTGAGTGGGCCTTTGTCCATGCAGTTTTATTTATGTAGATACGTCGGAAAGATAGCCATGAATAATCCCAGGAATATTCATGAGCCTATGTACTCGGACTACCAGTGCACCTGCGGCCCCCTGGAAGAAAGCCAACAGAAGTCCCACAAAATACAATGATAAAACACAATTGTGTTTGTAGGAAAGACAATTGTGTTTGTAAGATATATTGACATCTAAGATATTGGCTATTGTCAAACTAAATTAATAAGATAGTCATATAATAACATGAACAAACTTGAATTGAGCAGTATAAAGAACGATATAACAACAAAAGGTAGACGTTTCAAGGAAAGGAACATGTTCACATCTCCCCGTCTAATGCACTCAGCTGTAACAAAGATCACCATTATTTTAGCAGGGCAGTGAGAGGTCTCTCCCAGCACCCCCACCCATCCGAAATAGCTTCCCCAGAACCCTTATGGAGTTAAAAGCGGAATCTGTCTCGTATTCAATGGGGGATCTCTCTCTCAATCATCTCCGAATACAGTGTAGTTTTGTTTCAAAAAGCCTGGAAAAGTTTCACCCTTAACCCCTCCTCCCAAATGGGCTGTTACATTATTTATCAGTATAAAAGATCAGTTGTTCCCCGTCGGCAAAATTGGAACTATGCAGCTTGAAAAAATGTGACAACGTTAAAAAACGAAATGGGAATTTGTTGTCTCATGTTTGCAGGCTTCTAAACCAGGCTGGCTGAGTAGCTTATTGTAATGACTTTATAGTGTCAGTTTATGACACAAATAACTACAGTTGAGCGAGGGGAAAAAGCCATTGTACTTTCTAACCTAACACAGACATGGTTAAAAAAAATTAAAAAAACGCAAGCACGCTACGCTTCGTTGTATAGTAGTGTCAGGTGGGATATTCTACATTAATTTCTCAACGAGGAGGTGGGGTTAACCATATCTTTGTCACGCCTCTCTCCGCCCATTAGTGTACGTCATTCACGAGCGACATTCTTACATGTAAACATCATATGAAACATGGAGCAAAGAGGATTGGATCTCGTGAAGGTGGATAAGATTATTTACTTGTATTTTTTTTCCGCTCGCGTGGAGTTTGTTCCTTGAGCTAATAAGCTTGCTAGCCAAAAGATGCATTTTATACCCCGCAGTTACTAGCTGTTTAGCCTATTAGCTAGTAAAGGTTAGCCTGCTCGCCTTTTCCATCAGGCAAACTTTATTCTCTATCGCACAGTACATCGTCCTATGCGTTTACTCTGCTGTCCAGCGATTTGTATGCATTTCACAGAAATGTGCAACTGAAAATATACTGTGCATCTGATGTCAAGGTGCTCCAGAAAGTGCATAGTTTGGTTGGCGGAATGTAACTTTTAATATTAGTAAGTAATGAGTACAAACCACAAATAAGTCACCGTGAAGTTAGATATGTCACGGTAGACAGACTAACGCATGCCGCAGAAACTCAAGGATACCAAAAAGCTTGATACTGTTCCACTCTGCCCTTGTGTCCTGTACTGACCTTTTACACAATGCAGTGTGCTAGTGCGTCCTTTTGGTACCCGGTGTTGCGTTTCCTGCTTCATGCTGAAGCGGCTGTTTAGAGACCTGAGTCATCACTCAAATACTTACAGAGCCCAGGCAGCACTGCAGCTGTTTATTGTCTTCAACCATCATCTTAATGAGTGCACACATCTGTTATTCTTGACGACGCCAGACGAGAACAGCACAATAGGCTATTTCTGAGGTTTTATGCGAGCGAATGCTCCTTTGCTCAATGCCAATGAGTTCTCAACACTTTTTTGTGTGTGAAAGACAGAATGTTGAATAAGGGAGGATGACATTAACTTGCCTTTCAAATAGTTCAAAGACAGTTTTGCTATCCTTATTTAGTTTTGTTTGTGGTAGATGTTTACTGAGTAGGATCAAATTCCTAATGTTTTGAATCTTTAGGTTCATGGTGGTGGAGGGTATGACTCTGATTTCAGCGATGAGGAAGGCCAGGGAGGATCAGCTAATGGACTCAAAAGGTAAAGGCCCGTGTTTTACTTTCACCTTCTCTTTTCTTATTTCTGAGATGCCTTGAAATATTTGTATTGAGTTTCATTTGTCCCATATTAAAGGTCACGCGAAGAAGAGCTGCTGCTGCGGAAGCCATTTGAGAAGGCCAAGCATGCAAAGCTGGCCCACAGGACAATGGCTGCACAGGAGTGCGACAGGTGAGTAGTGGTTCACTCATGGGGTCACTTCTCTTTCTTTCTTTTTCTACCTATCTGTCTAAAACGCCATCCATCCCTCCATCCATCCATCCATCCATCTATCTATCTATAAATACATCAGTCAAGTCAGTCAGTCAGTCAATCAACCTATCTATCTATTTATCTATATGTCAGTCTATCTATCTATAAATACATCTATCTATCTATCTATATATCTATCTATCTATCTATAAATACATGTATCTGTCTATCTATCTATTTATCTATACATCAGTCTATATATCTATAAAAACATCTATCTGTCTATCTATCTATCTATTTAACTATACATCAGTCTATCTATATATCTATCTATACGTCAGTCTATCTATCTACAGTATAAATACATCTATCTGTCTATCTGTTTCTTCAGAGATCACACTGTGAAATATTACAGTATGCTGGGCTTCTTAATGCTGTGTGCTTTTTTTTTATCCGTGTAGGGAGGAGGCCATAAACAGGAGGCATCACATAATATCAATGAACGCTGTATCCTTTCAGTATATTACTTGCACCAGGCTTGCAGTTATTGTATTCTTTTCACAGGTGTTTCATTTTGCATGACAGAAAGAAAGATAAACGAAGGAGGATCATGCAACTAGTTCTGCGCTTAGATCAGTTTTGAAAGCACAAATATTTTGCCCCACAAAGAAGAGATGTTAGCCTTCCTTATTTTATTTTCTCTCAGTAAAAGTAATTTACCATGAAGGTGACACAGTTTTTTCTTTGCACCCCGATGCTTTTTTATGGTAATTAATTGTCTAATAATAGCTGCTTATGCCTGAATAGAGTACACTACTGTATATATAATAAGCTCTGCTGAAATGCGATAATGATATTGTTTTTGCTGCAAGAGGCAGTGTACTGTTCTGGTGAAGTTGACCTTAACAACGTGCTCTCAGTTTGACCGGCACAAGAAGTTTGTCAGTGACTATATCTTGTACTATGGTGGGAAGAAGGAGGACTTGAATCGTTCCTCGTGAGTACCTCTGCCCTGGACCCCTCTAATGTCAGGGGTGTCTTGGTAATAGAATCAATAAACATGCCAGTATCTTACAATTTGACTGTAAACACATTTGATGCCAATTAGCTTTACCAAACACCTCTGTGACAGTGAGTTACTACTTAATAACTACTTAGCTGCTTAATTATAACACATAATTGCTATTATGGGTTCAATCCCAGAATCCAATTTTCTTTCACCATACTCTGTGTTACTCAGGATTACTGTGTATGGTTGTATTTAATTAAGGGACAAAGACAAGAGAGACATTGATGTGGTGCGGGAGAACCATCGCTTCCTCTGGAGAGATGAAGACGAGGAGGACATGACATGGTAACTCTCACACGCCTCACAGCGGTGTGCTTACTGCAACCTGTTTATGGGCACGGTGTTGTAAAGTTCAGGGAATTGCTCCTCACAATCCTCTAGCTGTCTGTGTCGTGTGCGTACTCAAAATAACAGTGGTGTTGGCACAGAGTCCGTCCGGGCTCTGTAAATAGAACACAATCAAAGGGGCTCAGAACGAGCCATTAACAGTTCCAGCCAATCAGCACATTGCCTCAGGAGCATGGAAGGGGGGGGGGGGGGGATTTGACTGCCTGTTGAGCTCAAACATCGACAACCATAATTACAGACTGTGACTTTAATAAAAAGGTCTGGGTCTGTTCACAGATGTGTCTGTGACGCAGTCATCTTACAGCAGCTGGGGGGAAATAAAGGCTATCTGTCTCAATATGGACAAATTACTTGAATTAATTATTTTCTTACCCAGATGTATTTCTGAATGCAGTGCAGAACATGCTGTTCAATTGATAACCTGTCTCTCTTTGTCTCTCTGTTATAATTCACTAATGCATATTGTTCTTAGGGAGAAAGACCTGGCCAAAAAGTACTACGATAAGCTCTTCAAGGAGTACTGTATTGCAGACTTAAGTAAATACAAGGAAAACAAGGTAGGTCTCATATCAAGGTAGTCTTCAAAAAGTAGATGGCGTCAAAGAGTTTTTTTTACTGTGTGTCTATATCTGAAAAGTATTTCTCACAAAAATGTGTTCAACTTGATTTTCTGGAAGGTTGAATGGTTTGACCTGTAGAGTCTCCTCTTACATATGGTCATCCATAATGTACCCATGCCACATGCATGTGTCACTATTGCTTTGAGCTGTTTTATTTGTTTAAATGTTGGTGCTAAATACTATTTTTCTCTCCAATGTCTCCCCCAAAGTTTGGATTCAGATGGCGCACAGAACAGGAAGTCGTCTCTGGAAACGGTAGGATTATTTTGGCAAACCGCCATGAACATCAGTACACAGACTTGCTGTAATCATGTTCCAGAGGTCTTCTGAAATACAGTGGGTTTAAGGATTAACTGATTAATTTAACGTAAAAACCAACTAAATGTAATATGCATTGATACTGATAACCGATTAACTCAACTGATTTCAAGTTGTATTAAGTATTACAGTTTTAAGTAAAAAAAGTAGTATCTACACTTCTATCGTTTACTGAGGTTTAAAGTTTAATTTTGAACAGAAACATGCATGAAGAACTACAGGGTACTTGGAGAGTGCAGACCTCTCAATATTAAAGAAAGTGAAGACATTTTTTAAAACAAACAGACAAACGGTAACAAAAACAAAACCTCCTTGGCAGAGGTAATCAGATTCGTCTGTGTATAAAATGACCACTAGATGGCGACTTTGTTCATAGAAAAACAGTTGTCACAACAAGGTGGTAATAGACGTGGAAATTGGCCGACCATCAGAGATTGTTATATAGAGGGATTTTGAGATTATTTACATCAGTCCAATCACTTCAACTCATTCAACTCACATAGAATTTGTATTTGACAAGCATCTTCACTTCATGTCCCTATAGTGTGGCAGTGCTGTGGATCTCTTCACCACCCAGTCGTGTGTAGTCGCTCAGTGACACAGAGAGACCATTAACAGACTCCCACCGAGAGTGTCTGAGAACCAGTTTAGTGACACCATTAAGTGTAGTGACCACAGTGGGCTATTCTTGTATTTAAGGAAGAGCAATTAGCCAATGTGCTGGACCAGATTAGCCGAGGCTTAATCCCCATCCCTACTGGATTTTCATTTGCCGTACCACCCTCTACTTGTGTACACACACACACACACACACACACACACACACACACACACACACACACACAAGCGCAGAAACTTGCTTAGACCAAAGATCAGAAGATTTATCACCAAAGATACTAAAAATCCTGTGTGTGTGTGTGTGTGTGTGTGTGTGTGTGTGTGTGTGTGTGTGTCTGTGGATAGAAGGTGACGTGAGTCTGATGTCAGTCTTGGTCACTTCACTTGGTGACCTAAGGAACACTCGTCATAACGTTTCTCTCTGCACTCAGCTGTGTTTTTTTTCTCTCATTTTTTTAATTTAATAGTTTCACTGTCAACCACTGACTGACGATGTTCTACTCATCTGAGAATGTGTGTAGCACATAGAATAGAATAGAACAGGAGTATGGCACATAGGCTCATAGAATGATTGATATAGAATAGAACAGGAGTATGGCACATAGGCTCATCAAATGATTGATATAGAATAGAATACAATAGAACAGAACAGTAGTATGGCACATAGGCTCATAGAATGATTGATATAGAATAGAACAGGAGTATGGCACATAGGCTCATCAAATGATTGATATAGAATAGAATACAATAGAACAGAACAGGAGTATGGCACACAGGCTCATAGAATGGTTGATATAGAATAGAATAGAATAGAATAGAACAGTAGTATGGTACACAGGCTCATAGAATGGTTGATGATCCCTCCCACCGTAACATTCCTGTGACCTGTGCCCTGTCACCTCCTGTACCCGTCCCCCTCCTCTGTCCACCTATAATACCCTTAATGACATGTTGGCCTTGAGACAATTCCCCCCCCCCTCTCTCTCTCTGTGTGTGTGTGTGTGTGTGTGTGTGTGTGTGTGTGTGTGTGGTGCTACACTCAGTCATAATGCATAATGGTGGAGTGGAAGACAGGGACAGGATGGGACGGTTGAGATGAAAAAAAAAAAAAAGCGACTTACAAAAAATTTCAGATACAAGTCTTTAAAACTAACAATGAGTAATAATAATAATCGTTATGTTAAAACCAAATATCAAAACTATTATTACATTTATAAAATATAGATTAGCCTACATCACATCCCAAACACAACAATGCATGGCCACCTGCTAAACAGTGTGTGTGTGTGTGTTTGGTCCACTGCCATGTGGAACTTTCTAGAACTCTATGAATTTTTAGGGTTAATTTCGTAGCTCCCACCAATTACTCCTAATAAGGCCACATTGCTCCCTGCGCTGCACTGTTTCTTCCTGTGGAAGGGTTTGGTGTCTATGGTGTTTATCTTTTCAGTGGTGGGATTGTGGGATTGTTTGGAGATTTGAGTTGACTGAAGCAGCTGGAAGGTTTTTAAAGGATGTGTGCAAGACTGTGAAGATATGTGTTTATGCGTGCCCTTGTGTCCGTGTGTGTGTGTGTTTGTGTATGTGTGTGTGTGTGTGTGACACAGAGAGTGAGTGTGAGTGTGAGTGTGTGTGTGTGTGTGTGTGTGTGTGTGTGTGTGTGTGTGTGTGTGTGTGTGTGTGTGTGTGTGTGTGTGTGTGTGTTTGTGTGTGTGTGTGTGAGTGAGACACAGAGAGAGTGTGCTAAAGCGTCTCAGCTGGTTGGGGTTTCCTGCTGACGCAGCCACTCACTCTAAGTTAATCTTTGAAGTGATGAGTGTGTGTGTGTGTGTGTGTGTGTGTGCGTGCACCAATACCAAAACATCATCAGCAACCCCCCCCCCCCCCCCACACACACCCTGTGCCAGCAGGTTGGGGTTTTCTCTGACGCAGTTCTCCCACACGGCTCTGTTCCCCATCCTTCATGCTCTGTGCCGTGCGACACTTTAAGCGAAGCTCACGCAAGCCACTTTCATGAGGCTGTCCCATCCCATCCCGACCCGACCCTGAAGACGTCAGCACTTAGACGGGATAATTGGCCCGCGCTGTCTAATCCAGCGAGGGCAGCCCCGTGGTTCTGAAGTTGATCAAGTGCTAAGCATCTCACTGCCCCCGTACAGAAGGCTTCCCTGATCAAACACTGTAAACAAAGTGTGCGTGTGTGTGTGTCTGTGCGTGTGTGTGTGTGTGCGCGCGCGTTTGAGATACAACGAAATGTGTGAGAAACTGGTTTGATTGAACTTGAATAGAATTGGTCTCTGTGTGATTGTTTTCAGCCTGGCATCATAGAAATACGGAACTGGCTTGACGTATATTTTAGACGTATGTTTATATTTTTGACCCCTGACTTTGAGGTTGTCCATTGCTGTTTTCATCGTCCCCATAGCATCACATATGCCATAGGGTTTAGAGAGTGAGTATATGTTGAGTAAGCAGGGTATGTATGCACAAGGGCTTTGTGAAGTTTAGCAGTATATTGTGATAACACCACTACCACTCTTTGCTTGTGGTGTGTGTGTGTGTGTGTGTGTGTGTGTGTGTGTGTGTGTGTGTGTGTGTAGGGGAGAGTGTAGGTTCTCCTTTACACACTGTAATCAAATTGTGTGTGTGTGAGTGTGTGTGTGACGTGTGTGTGTGACGTCTGTGTGAGTGTGTGACGTGTGTGTGTGACGTCTGTGTGTGAAGTGTGTACATGTCTGAAACAGCCTTACGTGAAGCTGAACTCTCCTGTCTGTCTGTCTGTCCCCTGTGAGAGTGTGGCATCAGGGTGTGGTTTGTCCGTCGTGACGCACTTTCCATGACGCAATCTGGGATCTCTGAATTAAGCAGCCTGCAGGAGTTAAATCCTAGCTGCTGTGGCTTGAGGTTAAGGGTTAGCCCAGGAACAGGGGGGGCTATGAGGTGATTTGGGGGCACCTGATAGAGGGGGAGTGGGGACACCCCCCCGCTAACCAAGTAAGGGGAAATTCTCCCCCTCATATAGTTGTGGTGGACACTTATTTTGTTATGCCCATGGACAAACATGATCTCGCATGAAATAAACAAACATGTTACAAAACAGTTAGGGCTCAGAACACAGAAGACATGAGGAGAGGCGTTGGCCTGTGGGCTACTACAATAGAGGAGTCTGTGTTAATCCAGTCCTCACGTTGCCATGACCTTATCCAATCACCTAGGAAGTTACCAATGAAGAGTAAAAAAGGGACGTTTTGCTATGGCTGTCATTTCCCTCTCCTGACTATGGGCCCTTTGAGTTAATGTCTGTGTTAATTGTCACCCCTAATCAAACCAGTCAATTAAAACTACTGTAAGTAATGTTAGCACAGCCTCTACCAGACTTACCATAAGACTCCCTCCTCCCTTCAAGGGTGTTGCACACGCAAAAGAACTGGCAATCAGGGATCCTTGCTGGACAGAACCCAGGAGAGTCAAAGGGTCAAGTTATTTTTCCTCTGTGCATCTATTTTTGCATTGGCGAAGTAAAAAAAAAAAAAAATAGTGCAGCTTTGAAATAAATCACAGGTGTTTCTTTCACACAACTGGTACAGTAAACTGTTAGCGGCACCAGAGATGTGTGTTTAAAATATCCAGGGATGACATACAGTATATTGATAGTGTATACTGGAAGTAGACAAGAAGCATGTCAAAATGAAGTTAGCAGTGACATTGAAATTGTACAGTCATATTCCTCGTAACAAGCCTTACTTTGACCGTTTTGGGCTTATGGGTACCCATCATGCCTTGCAGGTCAGTTCCTGTGTGGCAACAAGCGTTGTGAGAAGCAGGAGGGCCTTAAGAGCTGGGAGGTGAACTTCGCCTACGTGGAGCTGGGCGAGAAGAGGAACGCTCTGGTCAAACTCCGTGAGTGTGCTGCTGTAGTTTCTGCTGCTGCTGCTCCACACACACACACACACACACACACACACACACACACACACACACACACACACACACAAACACACACACACTCTTGCACAGGCTTGTAACTATTAAAACTTATTTTTCATTCCATTTTGAGAAACCACTTTGTGGATTGAGGATTGTGACTTTTAGGAGTGTTATTGACGTGAAAAGTTTGAAAGTATTAAGAAACCAATCTTGTTTTCACAGGCTTGTGCCCAGAATGCTCATTCAAGCTCAACTATCATCACAAGTGAGTCTGTTTCTATTCTTCTGTTACAGACAGTAGGGTTTTCTCAGTGTCTGAGCAATGCTCTGTAGTATACTATACTGTTTTTTTTAATCCTGATGTCATTTCCTGTATCAGGAGGAAGGAGGTCACGAGGAAGAAGAGGCAACGCTCGGATGGAGAAGGGGACGCAGACACACCACGGGTCAAGAGGAGAAGGTCGTCAAACTCGAAGAAGCAGAAGAAAAACAAGAGGAAGCACAAAAAGAGACGCAGAGGTGATTAAGAGGCATACACACAGATGCATACACACACTACACACATACACTACACACACACACACACACACACACACACACACACACACATACACACACACACACACAGTTAAAAAAAACATTAATGATGATGGTTTAATTATTGTTATATTGTGTCTCATCCATACAGCAAACATACATTTTGCACAAACTGTTACATACTACTTTCTCCCACTGGACATGATTAGTATGTTGTCTTTAGTGCAGACAAATAAGTGTTGGAATGCGATGTAGGTTACAATTAATCTGTATGCAGACCAAATGCGTTTGCCGAGTTGTATTTGAAGTTAGTATTTTTTTCATTTTTTTCACAGAATCATCATCAAGAAGCTCAGATGGCTCCCATGCATCAGGTAAAGGTGTGAGCTTCCATTTTTATTTACAAACACATAACGTATATTTCAGGCACTTTATTGATAGGCACTGATTACGGCTACGGAACCGGAACTATATTCAGTGCACTATTGCTATGGTATTAGATTCCGTACTAATAGTTTGAATATTATCAGTCCGGGATGGTTTTTCCATGCCAATTGTATAGTTATTCCCATTCGGTAGCATTAGGGAACAAAGTGTTTGAACAGTTGCCTCCCCCCGCTGTGGTGAATCCTAGTCGCTAGCCCTCCCCTCTGAGGCGTGCCTCACAGGGCCCAGTGGCCCCCTGTCGGTGCGCCTCCATGACGCAGTTAAAGGATTGGCCGTATGTTTAGTCAGTAACTTTGTGACAACATGAATAGATTAAAGGTAAACGTGAAGTAGGCCTACTTAAGCTCACGTTTTTGACTGCGAATCGAACCCAGGGCGACTACTTATAAGGTAACAATACTATTCACTGTGCCAACTTGGGCATGAGCTTCAAGGGGGCACGGACTATTAATTAACTCTTGGCACGGATCTGTAACAACAGTGCCAATCTTTATCACCATGGAATTCCGTAGCAATCGTCATGTTGTTAATTATATGCTAATGATATGCTAATGGTGTTCTATATTTATGCTTTTGGTACATTTGTATCACTCTATGTTACGATTACGTCCCTACAATTTACACACACATTGCTGTTTGCAATGCTTAATGCCATCGTTAATACAAAAACACTGTCACATGTTGCAGCACACTGTTGGGTGTGGGTGTTTTTGGTTTTCTGTGAACCATCAGACCCACCGTCAGATGTGTTTTTCACTGTCAGTAACATTGTATCAAGCATCACCTTCATTCCCCATTCATAACTGCCATATAAAGGATGCCATTAGCATTGCGGTTCAGTTCTGGTTCTGAACTGATCAGTGCTACATTTAGCCACGTCTATGAGGCAGCCATTTTGACCCCCCCTCCCCGCCCCCCCGCCCTGCCCCCACAGATTCTGAGAGCGGTGAGGAGCTGGTGGACGCCAAGGCAGAGGAGGGCCCCTCGGAGGCGGACCACTGGAAGGGCCCGGCCCCTGAGACAGAGCAGAAGTCCCGGTAAGACCTTCACCCTAACCTTAATTGGCCTAGTCCCACTACACACCCCAACAACCTAACCTTAATTGGCCTAGTCCCACTACACACCCCAAATGTCATATTGAGGCGATGACTGGTGTTATTCTGGTATGATGTGCAAGTAATGTTAAATGCTCTCTCAGGTCCACTAACTCTAACATGTTGGTGTGTGTGGGAAACTAATGTGATACTGTCTCAGGTGCAGTGATGTTTTATTTCTTTTTGGTCTCTTCTTTTTTTCAGGGAGGAGGAGTTTGACGATTACTTTGAAGACATGTTTTTGTGAAGCAAGAATGGGTGGATGTTTTGTATTTATTTTTGTATTATATGTGCATTCGTTTGAATTCCTGGTTTTTTATTAAATTCCTCATTCGTTAATGAAGATAGTAAATTCCTTAATACATTCCTCATCTTTGAATCTACTCATATTTTAAGACCTGGATCTCCCATAAAGACAAGAGATCGCAAATGACATTTAAACTCATCTTTTAACTCATCTCAACTCGTCGCTCATTTCACCACACAAGGCCCCAAATTAAATATCAAAAAGTTTGTGACACTAAGAGTGTTTGTTTTCTGTTAAAAGCCTACAAATCTCATAGGCATCAATCCTCTCTCTTGCCCACCTGTGGATTAGATTAATCCAAGACAGTTTTTGATTCGCTGGAAGCATTTCAATGTCTTCTAATCTCCGAGATGTCTGTCTGCCTGCCTGTCTGCCTACCTGTCAGCCTGTCAGTGTGACTGTGGTTGGACTCACGTGAGGACACGTGGTGAGTAGATCTCAATGCCCTTTGGTCTTAAAGATGCACCCAGCAGTGGTGCTCTGGCCTTGTGGCAAGGGGATTACATTCTTAGCAGATCAGACCTCATCGCCAAGATCACTGCACCGTATTGCACCCCATATGCCTGGAAAGTTGCGTGAGATTTGTCCCAGGATTACCGGGGTGGGTGCGAGATTATGATTTATCCATCAGTAAGACTGCACTCTGTGTCTCACTTTGAAATAAACGTCTCACCATGATGTCACCAGCTGGTCCTGATTTACTGTGAATTAAACACTGAAAGAAAAAAGTGTTGCGGCTAAGTCTACTTAATCATGTCACAAATCATGACAGTGCACAATGCCTGTGAAAAAGCTGCTGATCTTCAGACAATGACAAGGAAAAACGAATCACACTTGTCTGAATCAATCAATCAATGTCTTAACCTACAATCATTCTCGTCATTCATGTAACTGCTCTAGGTGTAACAAACAGGTTTGATTCTCAGTGAGAACAAACAGTATTGAAGTATATTTCAGTCACTTCAGTGCTGAACTCATCTCAAATGAAAAATTAAATCTATTAAACTGCTAAATCATATCAATGAATAGTGTGTCTTTTTAGTTTGTGAAGGAGAGCATTATCAAGTCCTTCTAACCAAGGTGACTACAGATGTGTTTCCCACCCTCGGACCACAGTCTGTGGCTGAGGGCACACAGAGGTCAAAAAATAACCCCCCCCCCCCCACCACCAAACCACCACCACACTCATTTGTCACACAAGGTCATTTGTCTAGGCCGTCAGCCAATTATCTGATCGTCTTTCCCTGCATCTTAGCCGGCTTTATCGGCACGATATGGTCGTGAGGAAGACTCTTAAGTGCTTCGAGCCTGCCTTGGATGGCTTGCTCTGATGTCTTTCTGGTGGTAGAAATCACAGAAAATAAAATGGGGAATGATCGAACATCTGAGGGCCGGTCAGTCAGTAAGAGTAAGTAGGTCTGTGTGTAAAGAAACAATCACAAAATGTTTTTTAAACTTTGAAAGAATGATTTTTATTTGTTTATATTAAATAATTTACAGTAGCTTGTGACATATAATATATGCAGCAGTATTTAGTGATCAACTATGAACCTTGGTAATTTGGAGCTATACAAAGCCATTCGACACTGACAAGAGCACACACATGTACACACACACGCACACGCACACACACACACACACACACTCGCCTTAGCCTGTAAGTTTAAACACACATGCACACACTCACACACTCCCATATGTGAACACTCGCCCAAGAATCGCCTGAGACAGGATTAACTCACTTTTCTGCCATGAATCCCCCCCCCACCCCCCTGCTCTGATCACAGTTTAGCCGAGGTGTCACCTTCCTCCCTCCGAGAACCGACTTCTAGCGAATCATTATCTAACGTGGAGGCCACTCAGGAAGTGCTAATTGGATGACTGAAGTGATTGATTTTCCATCGGATTAACGACAGGATGTGCCACCAGTTTGACTTTTTCCTTAACACATTTGTCAGCACCCCTTCCATCTCGAAATATATGTTCTAGGGACAATCAGTGTTCCAACAATCCACATTGGATACATCAGATAATTAGAAATACATTATTAGCTAAAGCAGGTGTATTGTCCTGACGAACAGCAGGAGACCCTTGAAGCATGTAGTGCTTCTGTCATTTGTCATTTGGGGACAAAACTGAGAAGAAAATTCGTACTGAGGTTACATTGTTTCATTATACAAAGGTTAATCTGTCTGACCAACAAAAGCAGCATCCATCCTAACACCGTGAGAAGATTTCATTATGCTGTTAGGAGGGATATATCAGTCGTAAATCTGGATAAGTCTCCATTGGCCTCCTATCGAACCTTTTCCTGTTCAAGTCCTCTAATAGCCATTAGTGTTGGTTTGTGAGACTTTTGCCTCTCCCCTTTGCCAAAGTACAAAGTACAAGTGCATTTTTCACGCAGATAGTTTTGAATATTTATTGTTTGACCACATTTGGTAATGATTAAGAACTAAATAATAGATGTACGTTATATTTGAAATTATATAGAATGTCACTGTCCTTATGACACAACCTAAGCTTCGTATAATTTTAAATGATTTAAGATATTTGAAATAAAACGACGTGTCCGATCGTTCGCCTATATAAAGTGGCACGGCCTGTGCCCACCAAGGTGCCCACTACGTTTGTATACGGTGGCACGACTGCCATCCTCAGTGCAAGAGCGCCATCAATAGCACCTTCAGTCCCGCTCTATGTCCATTATGGTAGTTTTTGAAAAGACAAAAAGTACAAAAGTGTTATCTGATAACGCATTAAAAATATATTCTTTGAACAACGGTCATATTTGTCATCTCTGACATCTCTGTTCTTTTTTCTGATTCAAAAAATTAAATTACGTTCACAGTTTTAGTTAACTGAGCAGAGATGAAGTACTTGGATGCTGTCTGTTGTACATTTGTATCACTCCATTATTACCAGTAGGTGACACCAGCCCTCCAAAGAAATGTTGAAAACGTACTGAAAACTTTGAGAAACGAGGTTGAAATTATCCCTCTTTATCAGACCAGTCTCTGTTGCGTCCCTATGCTGTGAACATGATGGCCACAGGTCTAGTTATGATCGATAAAGTGCCAGTTAAATGATGGCAAAATTCAGTGCCTAAAACCAGAGCGTTGTTTAAGCTTTACTTTTTAGGACGAATGCAGAAACATTTCTACTTCACTACACAGTATATCTGTTACACTGTGCAGTTTCAAAGACAGACACTAAGATGCAAAGATGCTTGAATAATTAAATAATAATAAAAGGATAATTGACGGTATACAGAGTTATTATGTGATTGTGTTTTTGTTTGTTTCTGTGTTTGTTTTGTTGTTTGACAGCTTAAATCAACTAAATAAAAGATAAGCAAATACTGTCACAAACCAATAACTATTGGTTTAGTTTCTTCATTGCCTTTAAAAAAAAGGAAAAAACAAACCAAAACCAAAAAAAAGGATGAAGAAAAATAAAACTTAGCTCTGGATTTGCTTTAAGAATTGACATACCCGATTCCCCACGGTTACTTGGGAAACCTCTGCTGTTTGGTAATTAATGAGACCGCGCCACATAACCACAGAAGCATTGGCCCTTGGGTCCAGCTGATTGACTAACTGTGCATTGATGACGCATTCGATGATGTGAAAGAAAAAGCAGATAAAGAAGTGTTGTCCTCTACAGAGGCGTTTGATCTCCTGTCCGACTCTTTCGTGAAAAAAGGTTCCCCCCCCCTCCTGGCTCGACCAGCCGTGGATACAGACCACCAGAACAAGTTTATGAGACTGTGCAGGTTTTGGACTTTCCTCCTTCTTCCTCTGCAGCGCAGAACACACACACACACACACACACACACACACACAAAGAAATAATGTTACTCAATGGCTTTCAACAAAAAACAAGACACATCAAAGAACACGTTGCCACCAGCGTTGTATATGGATCTTTGTAACCATGGTAACCAAGGCAGCAAATCCCTAACTTTTCCAAGATGGCAAGTAACAATGACAAACCTTTCTTGTCTCCCCCTTCCAGTTTCTTCTTCTCGTCCTCGATGGCCTTCATCTTGGCATCGTAGACATCAGCCAGCGCCTTCCAGTTCTTGAGGTTGTTATTGAGGCCGTCAAACATAGGTGTGATTTCCTTGTGGAACCTTGAGAATTCCTAGGACACAAAAGGACACAATCTCTTTCAACTGTTTAAATGTCTTTGCAATACCCTGGGAACTCATTTGTGTGTGTGTGTGTGTATGGGTGTGTGTTTGTGTGTTTGTGTTCACTGCTTTTTAAGGACACTTACAGTAACAATTTCCTGGTCCCTACAATTCCAAAGGGACATAACTCCAAGCAAAATGAAAACAAAAACAGAAAATCGAGAAATGCTTACCTTGTACACAAAGGAGCACACAAACATGATGAAACCGCACTGCATTTTGGGAAGCTCGGCAAATTTGTTCCTGTCCATCATGGGCTGTAAAGGACATATTCAGTCAGTACTTTTGACATTGAAATTACGCTGAAGAAAAAAGTTGGCTTTCCATCATAGCCCCACCCACTTTTGCTGTATGTGTTTGAATCTGGCTTCAAAAAATCTATTGAACGTGTCTATCATTCCGACCCACATTTTGACCAAAGGTCCAAATTAGACCCTGGACTTGATACATCTGGTTTTGTGAGAGTACAAAGCTATAATTGCACAGCTCATCCATTTCATATTCTGTAAATATTTTTACGTTTTATATTTTTTATATATTTTATATATTGTTTTTCTTATGTTCTGTAGTACTTATTATGTTTTATGTTTATTGTCTGCACCAATATGCCAAAGCAAATTCCTGGTAGGCGTAAACTTACTTGGCAATAAAAACAACTTTGATAACAATAAAATGCTATCAAGAGCAAACAACTGCCATAAGGTTCTTGAGTAGGGAATTAGTCCCAGTGTATATATATACTGAGTAATAATACACAACAAATATATATATATATATTTTATATATGTATATATATTTATATTGTTTTATATATATATATATATCAAATAAAATGAGAATGAAAAGATACTTACAATGGGCTCCTGGTCAAGGACAGATCTCTCAAGGTCACCCTGTTCCCAGAATTCAGCTGCCACCATCAGAGCCACCTTAAGAGGAAGAGGGAACAGGAGATGAGATGAGATGAGATATGAGACAGATGTGAGATCAGTGGATAGACATGAGGGGACCAAAGGAGTTCTCTATAAAAAGCTCTGACTGTTACTTGTGGGCTATGACAAAGCAATGTGTTTGCTTCTATGAATGGTCTCATTTCAAAGCTAATTAATTTTGTTTCTGTACAGAAAACAGCTCGATTCACTTGATCATGATTCATGTGTCACTATGGAGATGTATTTGGTGTAGGTGCCTCTCCCCCAATGCATACCTGACTCTGCACTTCCCAAGGTTTGGTGATGGCTGACAAATCACATCCTGTCATCATCATGGCCCTAAAGACATGAGAACAAAGACACTTCTTTTTTTAATACTTATTCTGTTTTTAATACATATTCTTCGATTTCATTATGATCTTATTCATTATTTTAAGTTAAATGTATTATTTATTGCAATTTTATATTATCCTATTTTCTGTCTGACTTTAGCACTTCTATTCCTTTTTTATTAGTGTTGTGATTGTTTAAACCATGTAAAGCACCTTGAGACTTCTTTGTATTTTAAAGTGTGCTATACAAATAAAATCCATTATTATTATTATTATTACTTCAGAAAATATCAGGGCACAGGGTGGTTAAGGAATGTCAGTGATTTTGAACAACAGCAGATTTCGATGCTGCTGTGGCCCAGTCTGTTGAGTGAAAGAGTAGCAGTACTCTCAGTCAGTGGTCAGATCCACTAAGAGCAAATGCATATGAGAACAGTATATATTCCCCTTCATCGCTGGGCACGATCTCATTGTCAAGTACTAAAGTCAAATGCATGAAATACAATCTAATTGTCATTGTCATGCCTATTGCTCTTCCACTTCACCATTATCCATTATCACTTCTAATATGTTTCAATTAACAATGTGTTATGTGATCTGATGTTTTTTCTATTATGACACATTAAACTGGTTATGCTTTCATGTTAAATGCCAATGTGGAAAAACTGTGCTGATATTTACATGATGATTTCCTTCCTGATTGGGTTGTTGGCGATATGGTTCTTTGCTTCTTCCTCCGGCATGTTTTCTGTAGTGTCGACAATCTTCTGGAACATTGTTCTCTTCCTGTATTTGGGTAGACAAATCATGCTCATCAATACACACCATCAACAGGGATTCCCAATGCTAGTGGATGAACAAGGAGGAGCCACTGGAGGGGTAGGGAGGTGACCAATGGGGATTGTCCATGCCAGTGGACGGGCAGGGAGGTGACCAATGGGTATTCTCTATGCCACTGGATTGGGAGGGAGGTGACCAATGGGGATTGTCAATGCCTATTTGATGGGCAAGGGGGATCCTAAATGCTAGAGGATCCATGGGGAAGTGACTGATGGGGGTTCTCTACGCTAGGGGCTTGACCGAGATGTGAAGGAGCTCACTTGAAGTACAGGGCCAGATCAGTAGCGATGATGCAGACGTCATGCAAGTGTTGCACGGTCTCAAGCTGACGCTTCTGCAGGCTCTGGAAGATGTTGACAGTCTGCGAACAAAACACAAATTTATTATTATTATGATTACTATTATTATAACTGGCCAAAGGTTTGAAACAGTGTCTGAAATCTAGACAAACAACTAAAAAACTGTTTCTAACATATTACATTCAGACACTTGCACACACACACACACACACACACAAACAAACTCATACATCGTCGGCCATCAACGTCTTGCTGTACTGCAGATGGTGCCTCTCAAGAATGGAGGACACATGGAGCCTGGCCAAGGGTGATGCACTCCTACGGGAGAAAGACGATAAGAACAGCAACATTTCAGGGTTGCAGTAGAAAAAACAATATTTGATGTGTTCTATTAGGTTCTTATCACGGCACATACTTGGTCTGGTACAAGTTGTTGGTTCCTCTGTGGTCGATGTCGTGGCAGAAAGCGGCCGCCACCATTGCGAAGGCTTCGAGATCGGAGTAGTACTTTCTCAGCTTTCCAGTCTGCCATTGGGTGAGGGCGAACACACCAGAGGTCAGTTCAACATTTAAAAAATACCAACTGATTTCTGATTCAAAGGATGACCTGACTTCCAGTTGTCCTGACAGGTTCATTACTTCTGTCAGATGTCTATCTCAAGTCAGTCTCGGTTAGACCACACATTTTTTTGTAGTTTTTTGTAGTTTTGTAGTATAATTCCACTCCAATACACAAAAAAGAGATGGGTCTAATTTGATTGGCTGTATAGCTAAAAAATATTACTGACTTTTCGCCAAAATTGCAGACTGTACCTTTAAGTGTTCGTTAATATGGGATGCACAGTATGTACAGTAACTTTGTTGAGCTCACCTGCAAAAGAGTAAACATGGTCTGCCCTACGTTGAAGCCATGTCTCCAGTTGTGGTAAGTGATGTCACGGTAGCCCTTTCGTACTGTGTACATCCATCTGGTGAGGATCTGAAACGAGGGCAAGAGAACTACTGTGACAAGGCGGTGACATGACACCACGTCAGGCTACTTGAGAATGTTCTTGAGAATTCCTTTTTAGAACGTTCGTGTGGGCGGTAGAACATCAGAGAACTAGAGCCGGAGAAGTATAGAGTATGGAGGAGCATAGAGAAGTTTACTAGATTAGATTAGATTCAACTTTATTGTCATTACACAGAGTACAAGTACTGAGGCAACGAAATGCAGTTAGCATCTAACCAGAAGTGCAAAGCAGAAGAGTGCAGAGTATGTGCATAATGGTAATATAAATATAGATAAATAGGATATATACAGTATGACATAAGATATAAGTGGTATGAACAGTAAGAACATGAGCAGCAATAATGGTGATTAGTGCAGATGTGATATAGATATATATATATACTATGCTATATTCCTAGCTCTTTTTGCCTCCCATGGCAAAAACCCCCCTGTCTTACCTCGGGTGGTATTTTGAATTTCTCCATCACATTGAGCTCAAAGAAGCAACGGATGCCCATCCTAATGAGGTCAAACTCAGTCACTGGCAGGTCACTGAAGTGGAACTCCAATATGTCACAATCTTTAGCCTCTGGGATGTTGGCCCTCTGTGCAAATAAACAAAATGAACAAATTAATCAATTAATCAATTCATTAAATTAGAATAGGTAAATGGTGGACTGTTTGCCAAGATGTGAGGCAGGGAGATTGCACTGCTTCTTACCAGAAGTTTGTACATCTCTTTCGGTTCGCATTCCTCTGGTGCATTGCCCAACTTATCCACTGTGTTCTGTAAGACAAACGGGAGTCGTTTACTGATGTTTGTATATCATGACATGTTCCTGTCTTGCCAAAATGATACATTAACTCTTATTGACAGTGGTGACACTTGGATGATGTTATACACGGAACACTTACATGATTACTAAAGCCACAAGTGCTTTTCCGAAACAGGACAAATACAAAACTAATGACTGTCTTTAACCTTGCTGTGGGGTGCTTCAAAAGGCATGTGCCAAATATTCAGATACCAAGAAATGGGACTGCATTCTGTTTTGAATTCCTTCCTCCTTGGGTATGGAAGGAAGCCATGACTGTGGCAGCTAGAGAACCAAACTCACCAGGATGCTCTGCACGTCTGTCAGCGAGGCTTTGGTCTGGTACATCACCATCTCCTGGTAGATGTCTTTTTGCCACTCGGTGCGGTTCAGCTTGTCGTAGGTGTCACAGACCAGCACAGACCAGCCCAGGAACTGAGTGAGAGCCTACAGAAGGGGAGAGAGACCCAGTTCAACACAGCCTCACACAAACGCATTAGTGTTAGCATCAGCGGGTTGTGGTTGTAGCTCCCAGTTTAACACAGCCTCACACAAACGCATTAGAGTTAGCATCAGCGGGTTGTGGTTGTAGCTCTCTCACCTCAGTGATCTGTTCGTCCTGCTCATCATATGGCTTGCCGTCTTTGCGGTTGAAGAAGGTTGCCACACCCACAATTTCTTCTTTCTTGTTGACAATGGGCAGGGACAGCACGTTCTTGATGACGAAGCCTGTTTCATCCACTGGCTCTTTCTGAAATAGAGAAATTAATTAAACATTGTAAATGGTTGTACATAACATGAAATGAAATACAAATTAAATAAAGAAATGATCAGTTATATCCACCTGGAATGTGAAGTAATCATCTGCAGCGACATTCATCATGTTGCAAATCTACAGGTAAAGAAAAGAAACACAACACAACAGTGTATAAAATCAATATTTCTCTTTTAGTCAAAGATGTAAAATGTCTGTAAGGGTCTACTGATGTACTCTTCAGCATGTGTCAAACTCACAAAGCCATTTTCTGCCACATAGGTGGGGAGTCCACTAACAAGGGCCCAGTGATCCACAGGAGGAGCCCTTTAAAAGTAGAACATACAGGAGCTTTAACACAACACTGTATGCTGTTCTCACAGAAAACCATATAGAGGTTAGAGGTCAGATACTCACGGTATGACTTTGATTTCCTCTTTGCCTTCTAAGAGATAGTCAATGATTTTGTAGAAGATCACTTCCTGTAATTGTGAATTGGTTAATGCATAGGTTAGGTGGGAAAAAAACATCATTCCCTACCAATGCACTAGTGGGGGGGGGGGGGGGGGGGGGGGGGGCAGTGAAGAACGCTGTATTAAAGGTTCAGTGTGTAGTTTTTAATGGTATCAAGTACGGCTGAACGATTAATTGCATTTGCGATTAAATCGTGATATGATAGAACGCGATTTTCTAACCGCAACGTTCATTTTTTTTAATTACTTAAATGCACAGTGGCAAAGCCACCGATTTGTTGTTCTTGTTTCTGTAATGAGAAGTTAAATAAAAATGTAAAATGTGGGAAAGAATATTTGACACTAAATGTATCTAATATTGTGTTGGTCATATTTAAAACATTCATTACGTTTTGTTGGGAAAAAAAGAGGATAAAAAAAAAAATCGCATATTAAATCGCAATCGCAATATTTTGGTAAAAAATCGCAATTAGATTATTTTCCCAAATCGTTCAGCCCTAGTATCAAGTGATCAGTATTTAGCTGGTTGCTGAATTGCAACCCACTGAATACCCTTCCCTTTACAAACGTGTGTGAGGACTTATGGTGGCTATCAAATGCCATAAAAACATGAAAAGCCCTATCTCGAGCCAGTGTTTTGGTTTGTCCATTCTAGGCCACTGTAGATACATGGCAGTGCAACATAGCAGACTCCGTTGAAATTACCCACTCCCTATGTCGATACGAAGGGGCTATTCTAAGCTAACGGAAACATGATTCATAGTTACAGGTATACCGTTGAAAACTAAATTATGAATACTACATTCCATTTCTACTAATAGATGCCAGCAAAAACTACAGTCTGTACCTTTAAGCAAACTGCTATTTTGCAATAAACAAAACTCCTGAACATGTTATGAAACAAATGCAATGTGGCATCATGTGTACAGCAACATTCAGGGTCGTAAAGCCATCTCCCTGAAAGTGTCTGTAAAAATAATGGTGGTCTTAACCAACCCAGACTGTGTCGACTAGGAGAGTAGGGACACAAGAAAGGAAATGCTAAATATGGGCGTGAGACCTTACCCTGCCGTCTGGAGTCTTGGGTCCCTTGTATGGCTCCACGTCTCCCAATTTCACTGGCCATTCATCGTAGAACTCCTACAGAATCACAACAACAACAACAACAACAACAACAACAACAAAGCCTTTAAAATGGCCTCCATACTATTTACCTCTATGAGAAATTAAAGATTTATTAAACTTGTATTAATGCAGGGTATCATTATGATGCTTCTACCAGTTGTTATCATTAGTAACTTAGTGATCATTAGTTTCATTAGTTCATGCATACATGTATTTTACCCTGTATGCATTTACTATTATTCTCTCGAACAAGCACGTTTATGTGATAATGTCAAATACATATGCATCACGGTATATAAAATATGCTTTCTTAGGTACTCCTAGCACATGCATATGACAGGATGCGCTGTTACCAGGCATGATCATATAGAGAGTAGAATGTGTTGTGTACATGTAGTTTTGGTTTGTTGGTTTGTGTACACAATTATTTATTTTTGTTGAGTGAGCTGTGGATGTTTTAGACAGTTTTGTGGGTAGCCGTACCTTCTCCTTGGTCATGTCCAGAAGACCCACAGAGTAACGCTCAGTGTTCAGGTAGACTCTCACTGTGTACAGGGCTTTATGGAACTGTCGCTCAATATCTGTAAGTTCTTCAAAGACTTTGCTGGCAGAATGAAGGAGAACCTGTAGGCACAAGATTCCAAATGCTATGATAGTTATGGAAATCCTCACTAAGGGTACAGGTGAGTTAGTAGAGGTTGGTCCTTTGGTAAAGATGATGTAGCTTACAATATGCCAAAGTCTTTGAGTGACTAATTTCCATCCAACACTAGGTTACAATTTTGTTTTAATTACGTGTACAGTAAATGACTGACTATACATTACTGTGGTTATCAATCAAAAAGGCTAAGAATGTATTGTATTGTATTTAAGTGTGTAATAAGCTTGATCAGCTGACCTGGGCCTTTCGTGATTCCACATTCCACATGTAGTTGCTGAAGTGCTGAAGAGCAATGACGGTGGCGAAGCTTATGTATTTGGTGAAGAACTGTGGGACATCAAATCAGAAGTTATCTCTGGGATTGTTTTCAAAACATTTCGAACATGGTGGCCGGGAACTGAGCTGGGGGCAGACCAGGTGAAATATCTAACCTACCTCTTCATCTGTCTTGTTGAATTCGGCGCCGTCGACTCGGTTTAGTGCAGTGATGACGCCCAGACAGTCCTTTCCGGACAAGACAGGGGCGATGAGCATGTTCTTGGTTTGGTATCCCGTTTGTTTGTCGACAAAGTCACTGAATTTTCCATTCTGAAAATGGGAACAATCATATTATTGTAATGAAGGAAACAGAACAACTGCAGTGTGCATGGATTCAATGTCAAAATGTCCGAAGTGAACGCCTTGTCGGTTTATTTCTTTTCTAAACATTTTCATCCAACTTTCGTCATGAGCTGCCGTTCGCAACCAGGCCTGCATGCATATTGACACAGCGGCCTCCTCCTCACTTGTTCTGGCTGCCGTATCCTGACATTGGCTAAATTATGTAGGCTAGTGGAACTGATTTAGCACTATCATATACTTCATATCCAAAACATATTGTATGTATGTTCACTGTATGATGCTAGCATAAAGTGTGGTAATTTGGGCCAGCATTTAGCATCAAATTGAAAAAATATTTTTTTTTGTTTTAAACGAGCAGGTGAACAAACAGGCGGTAGAAAATGTCTGCTCAAAACCTTGTGGATAGGGGTGTGTGGGGGGGACCTATCTTTCTTAGATTTTTTACATTTTTCAACAGTTTTGATCCTGTTGTGGTGTATATTTATATAGATTGTCTACATTTATGTATATTTATATATATTTTCCTGATCTAGTGTTTATCTACAGATTGTTGTAGATATAGATCTTTCTTTTGCCTCACTGACGCTGCAAACACCCATTTGTGGCCTTCAGTCAGTTAAACTATTCTTTAAGCTATAACAACACTGTTTTATAACACTTTTATAACACAAATCTACGGTCACGGCTTAAGGCTGTAGCACAAGGATTGAATTTGGCCTCTGAACCCACTAAATGTCCTGTGTGCCCTCTATAATCATTAGCTGTGCATTAGGTTATATATAGGTTCGAAATGATGTGGCAGTCCATTAAAACAGTAGTTTGTTTTTTAGGGGGGGACATTTTTTTTGCTAAATCCAGTGACATTTACAAAACAAACATCTGTGACTAGTTGTTCTATCTTTTATATTTTCCTTGCATGTATACTAAATAAAAATCTACAAGGATATTCTTCTGCTTTTCAGATGAATTCCATTTGCTTTTGGTCAACGAAAACCTCAGCAATGATCCCAGACATTATTTGTGCGCTTACAGGACTGTCAAGAAAATTATGAAGTGTATCAGGTTTCATATGAATCCTGAGTCACCTCACCATTGTGGTACACAATTTGAATAGGCCTTTTTTTTGCCTTTAATCAGATAGGATAGTGAAGGTTTGACAGTAAATGAGCTGGAGAGAAGAGGTGGGAAGTGGGATCGGGAAATGACCGCAGGTCGGATTCGAACCCGGGTCCCCGTGGGCGTTCAAGCCTGTTCATGGTCGGGGCTGCTGCTTGAGCCACAGCTCCCCGGAATATACTTTTAGGGATGCATTTTTAGTCTCTTTAGAAAAAGGAATCCTATTCTGTAACATAATGAGAATCATTGCCTCAAGGAGTCTACCTGCTTCTACCTGTTACTCACCTTTGAGACATCAGGAATGTTGATCTGTTTTTTGGCAGTGGAAACATGTCCAACGACACCCATATCAGTAGGGAAGACAATTTCCGCAGACATGCTGACCAGATTGTTTTCGTACTTGGAGGTGGGGGTGATATCGAACAGACAAGTCGCCAGCTCAGGAATCCCGTTTCTCGCCCTCATGATGAAGTAACTGCAGCGGTCTGCATTTACCAGGAGACATATTCTCTGGATCACCGTGTGCATAGCCTTCTCCATGTCCGTCTCATTCTGCAAGGCCTTCACCAGGTCGAAGATGATTGCGGACTCCTGGATCTGCGCGACCTCCTTGAACGAGCCATCGACTTTGAAGGTCTCGTTGAAGGCAGCGGTGATCACCTCCGCCCGGACCTTCTTGTCGAAGTAATCCCTGGCGAACTGCGGGTTGTTCTCCAGGTACTTCTCCACGCTATCCTTGTCTGCCATGTTTCTGGGTTAGACGTTCGGCGCTTGGGGGCTCTTTGTTGTCCTCACTGAAGCATCACCTGTGCTGGGGAAGCCAAGAGGGAAAATGGGTGTCAGTTGTCAGCAGACTAGACCTCCTCCCTTGGGCATCGTCCGCTCTACACCAACACTAGCCTCAAACAAGACTCTCCTCTGATGCTCGGCAGGCAGGCAGGCAGGAAAACCGCTGTGGCTTAGTGAGCTGATAGGATCAGGGAGGACGCTAATTAATGTGACGTCATGACATTAAACCCCCGCTAAGCTTTCTTAACCTGCAAATCCTAACGCTGATCATTTTATAGGGGACAATCCAATCAGAAGCCAAGCTACTGTTGTTTATTACCTGCGGTTAAGATGCTACGTCGGGGGAAAAGTGACATAGTGTTACTTGTTTATTTTTTTTGCAACATCAGACATTAGGTTTGGTAGGCTCTACTACAGCTTAACTAGCTCAGTTACCCTTGTCTTTGTTGTTAGAAGACTTGGTCATCCCATGGTATGTTGCTGCACGTTGCTGTTAAGTAGGCCTACTGTATTTTACTGAAGGTGATTTTTTGGTCACAGACAAGTACTGGTGTTAGTAAAAACAGAGCAATATGATGTAACTACCAAAACTATTCTTTAAACAACATACAATGTTGGCCTGTGTTCCATGGCATCTACAGGAAGATAGAAACAAACATGTGAATCACTTAGAAATTATAAGTGAAATAGAAATAGAATAGAAATAGAAATTAAAAGAGGAACAAAAAAGGGCTCTTAGTTGAAGGAGCACAACTAATGTGGGGAGTTGTACTAAATGGTTTTGTAATTGTAATGACTGACCTTAGTTGGCAAGCGTCAACGGAATGGCAAGGACAGTTCTAGGAAAAGGCTTCAGTGGAAGCAGCAGCGTTCTATAATTATCCTTTTCACACTGTCTGCACAAAGACGTGGAGGGAGGCAACCAGTCACAGAACAACGGATTTAGCAAAGGAGAAGTAGAACCTGCATCTTTTGTCCAGGGCACTCTAAATAAAGAAGGTTAAGAAGGGTATTGTTAGGCCGTGTCTCTCCCACTAACTAGGGGAACTTTTATAGATTAATCCCATGGTGAAGTTCCTCTGTAGACGGACAGAAGGATGGCATTTTTCCAGCAGTACAGGCCATTTCCAGCATCTTCCCCATGACAGCTTCCAGATCAGACCAAATTTGAACCGTTACCTCTAGTTATGTGGTTATGTTGGCCTACCTACGAACATCAACCTGTTTCGCTCAAGACCATTTTCTAAAGTGAAGAAGCGAAGAGATCAATAAAAAAAAAATCTTTCTAACAAATTCTCTAAATAATTATTTCTGCTTCTCTGTTGTCACACCTGTCAGCTCCAGAGCAGGCGGGTACCAGCAAGCAGCCACATGCCACTGGTGCTCTGCAGACTGACAGGTTGCTGGTTCTAACAAATTCTTATTTCTTAATTCAAATACAGAATTATTTTTGCTTCTCTGTGGTCACAGCTGGAGACCTGATTATAGATCAACAGGTTGATGGCACCTGCTAAGGCAGCTGTTGTGGTGTCCAGGCAACACGTGAGAGGGGTTGGCACCCGGCGTCTCAACCTGCTGTCTCACTGATCCTGAGCGTCATCGTTACGCAGGGATCCACAAGTCAGAGGTGGAGACCTGGCTGGCACAGAGGGCAGGCGGACCGACCGGGTGTTTGTGTGTGACGAACCAGCAGTTTGTCCCGAGTGTGCAACGTTGAATTGACATGTCACTGACCCTCTCCGGGAGGCCGGGGCCTTGCTGATGCAGCAGGGTGTTAATTGGGAGGACTGGTGACAAATGCTGGAACAAGGCAGTTGTAAACATATAGAAACAAGACAAATATATTTTTCTCAGTAAACTCCAACTTTACTTGAGTTGAGGTGAGTTAAGTGTAGTTTCTTTCATCTATAAGTTACATCTCCCACTGTAGCCCCCGGGCCATCACATGTTTACATTAGCCTCATGTGACTGAGACGCACGTTTGATACAACAATGGAAATTTTGGCATTTACCACAGCAAATGCATACTAAAAATTATAAACAGATAAATGAGGAATAAGCTATGAAAAGCTTTAGGGGTACATAATGGTTGTAGTTCTAAACAAACAAAATATTGTATTTTTCTTGGTTTTAGGTGTTGCTCCATTGACTGTGAACAAATTCTTTTAAATAAAATATTTAAAAACCCTAACTAATTATCTCATTACTAGGCCAGGCAAAGTAACCCATGTTGGAGCCAAAAATAGAATTAAAAAAAAAAATTGTAAAAAAAAAATTTCAGCATAGATCATTTCTATGAGGTGTCCAGAACAACATACTAAAAGTCCTAAGAAATCCTAGTTGAGGAAATATGTTTAATTCTCATCAATCTGAGATGTGTGCTAATAATGCATGGCAAAAATACATTTGTAATTTTTTCCTTTACTCCTATCAAAATAAAACTTTACACAATGAAAGTACCCATGAAAAGTAACATTTTTTGTATTACAGGTTTCTTTGAAAATGAATTTTAATATGCAAATGAGCTATACACTAATCGAATATGCCCAAAATACACCCAAATAGGCTTAATTTTTTCCTTTACTCCTACCACAATAACACTTTACATAGTAAAAGTATACATGAAAAGTTACTTTTTTTGTATTACAAGTTTCTCTTGAAATTAATTTGAATATGCACATGAGCGTCACACTTATTGAATATGTCCTAATTGCATAGGCAGAAACACCATACCCCTGGCAGGTACTACCAAGCCAGGCAGTTTTCAGGTTAGAGGCCAGTCTAAAAGCAGCATTGCCATCTCCCATTGGCAGTAGGATGATTGGATGAAGATTGGGCCGATGTATTTGTCATACATATGAATGGTGTTTCTGCCTATGGACATATTCAATAAGTGTGGAGCTCATGTGCATATTCAAATTAATTTCAAAAGAAACTTGTAATACAAAATGTTTTACTTTTCATGGGTACTTTCATTGTGTAAAGTTTCATTTTGATAGGAGTAAAGGAAAAAATTACATTTTTAAGGTGTATTTTTGCCATGCATTATTAGCACACATCTCAGATTGATGAGAATTAAGCATATTTCCTCAACTAGGATTTCTTAGTACTTTTAGTATGTTGTTCTGGACACCTCATAGAAATGATCTATGCTGAAAATGTATTATTCTGTCGTAAAACGCTACTTTGCCTGGACTATACTGTGTTTTGACAGCGAAAGCGGCAAACTGCTCCTTCAAATGACACTTTCCCTTTTTTGTTCTTGGTTGCGTCGCACTTTAAGCCTTCCCCTGGGGCATTGTCTTAGCGAAGACCTCCTTAGCCTTCTCTCTCAGTGATGCAGGAACTTCTCTAATCCTTAGCTTTAAATAGTTTAATGCAAGGGTTTACTCACGCAATCTTATTCCAGGTTTAGATGAGGTTTGTAATGTCAGACATCAGGTAGGGGAAGACTTCCCCACAGCCCCATCAGTAGAGAAAACCATCACTAACACACACACAGTCCTCTATATATACCAGAGACAGAGATCTGTCACACACACACACACCACTCTAACGTGTGTGCTTTGACACACAAACACACAGTGAGAAATACTGGCACTTGTGGCATCTAAAGTAATTTTCTCCACTAAGATATTCTTATCCAGAAGGTTTACATTTGAGCTATTAATGGGTTCTTCCTCAAAACGGAATCTGATTTTAGGTAGTCGGCCCTATGAAATTCCTTTTATTTTTTGTGCCAGATTCTGTGTTTTCCATTTTTTTTCTTTCTAGATTTGGTTTAATTAATTTTATTAAATCATAGGTCCAATCCAAAAATGTACTTAGGCTACTGTGCTTTTACACACAATAGGCCTGGAGTTTAATTTACAATAATTTTCAATTTAATTATACAAGAAAAAATATGCAAACATATTTAAGGCGAGGTTACCTTCTGGTCTCATTTTACAAAAATAACTTTTGCTAGCTGTCTCTGACAACATCTTTGACCCATAACACTATCAAATGTATTTCCCTCCCATCATTTTTTCCCCCCGAAACAGTCAAATTCCGCTATTCTGTCTGGGGTTTCCTGCGTAGAAAGCATAGGGCCCTGTCTGTAAAAGCTTTCTTAACCTGGAAGAAAAGGAAATGGCTCCAATTATTTATTTAATTGTCATTATTTTAATTGAGGCTCAGTGCCCTGCGTACAGTACAATATATATAGGAGCAAACACAATGAAGTCACTGCAGTCATTAAACAAAAATCCCAAGTGCAAATAAAACTTCCATTCTACCCATAAATTACTAGATGTTTACATAAAACAAAGGGAGAAAAACAAAAGTCATACACGGTCACACATAACGTATAGTATACCAGACAGATTTGGGACTGAAACTAAATCTCTTTCAGCATCAATGATTGAGTACGTGTAAGTCATAATGGGTTTATGGGTAAACATAGAGTGGAGGTTTGTTCAATGAAAGTACAGTAGAACTTAAAATACCGGAGCGTGATGCACATAGTAATAAAACAAACCAAAGTGGATTACTAATACCCACCACATTTCAATTTAAGAAAATAGAAAAATAGTCATAAAATTTTAAACAAAATACTTTAAAATGGTAAAACCTCTGACGGAAAAAGCAAACCAAAACAAACAAACAAACAAACAAAAAAAAAACGCTTTGCTCTTCAGGCACAGCAGTAGTCAATGTGGGTGAGGAGCTCGCGGTGCTGGCTGGTGGGGTAGGTGGTGTGGCATTTGGGGCATTCCAGGAAGCTCTCATCCAGCACCTTGGAGGGGGAGGTGAGGCCGGGTGCGGGGTCCTCCAGAGTGAGCCGCCTGGTGTAGGAGCTGGGCTCAGAGAAACGAGACTGGTGCTTCTGAAAATTGGGAGGAAGAGAAAGTGTATACCGCAAACCAGTGACACACACACACACACACACAAAGTAAATCAGAGTGTGTTGGAACTATTTAACACTTTAACTGGTGAGTACATACATATACACACACAGACACGGTAAATCAGTACATCTGTCTTTGTCTCTCTCGCTCGCACGCACGCACGCACGCACGCACGCACACACACACACTGTTTGAGCTAAATTCCTTTGCTGGTGCTGGTTACATCTCACATCAAAAGAGCCATTTCAGACAAAATGGCTACATGTAAAGATGTGTCCCACACTGATCTGAACCCCTCTCTCTATCTCTGTCTGTCTGTCTGTCTGTCTGTCTGTCTGTCTGTATGTGTGTGTGTGTGTGTCGCAGACTCACGGTGGCCTCCAGGCGTGAGATCTGCTCTCTGGCTTTGCGTAGCTCCTTTAGCATGCGGTGCAGCTGGTGCTGCAGCTCCTGGCGGTCCAGCTTCTCCGTCTCAAAGTCCCTCACTGACAGCTGGACCTGCGGGGGCGCAGCATCATCCCAAACCAGGGTTAGGCCACATGTAGTCCCAATACAGCCAGATGTGGATTACAATATGCTGATGTGGATTACAATACATTTATGTGGCAATATGTCAGTCCAGTATCTTATTCTAAAGGACTCTTAATAGAGAGCTAGGCCTACGCTGCGCCATCATCCAAAATGGAGTAAGCACACATTATATTTTGGGGAAAAAACAGGTATCTATGAACAACTGAACACACATATATTCCAGTATGCTGGTCCAGGTTCAGGCATCTGATGGACAGGTGTCTCAGAGTGTTTGGGGTGGGGGTGGGGGGTACTGGGGGGGGTGAACTAAGGGGTTTCTGGTACCTGTTGCTCCAGGATATCAACCCTCTTCTGCTCATCGTGTTGGTTCAGCATGGACTTCTGAAGCAGGTTCACCTTTCAAAGAGATCAAAGCTGATCATGTGTTCAGCACACATGTTTTTTAAAATGCAAACTCAACTTTGTGAGCTGATTTTCTACTCCAGTGATCAAAGAGAAATACTTCACACACACATACGCAGTCCCACTCATACATTGCATAGTAAACATACCAATGGCCACATGAAAACACACACACACACACACACACACACACACACACCTGCAGCAGTAGTTCGGACGCCCTCTTCCTCTCCTCCTCCAGGAGTGCATCAGTGTTCTCCAGCTCCTGCCGTTTCTCCTCATACCTCCCTCTGAGTGCGCGCGCCTCCTCCTGTGCCCTGATCACCTTCTCCCGCAGGCTGTCCGCCTCCCTCTCCGCCTTGGCCACCCTCTCCCTCTGCTCCTGTGCCTCCCGCCCGGCCAGCTGGCTAGTCTGCCGCTCCACCTGCGCCTCCGTCTGCGCCCGTCCGGCCTTTTGCCTCAGCTCCTCCAGCTCCCGCTCCGCCCGTGACGCCTGAGATTCAGTTACTTCACTTCAGTTTCATTCATTTCATCTCATTTCAATGCAGTTTTATTAATTTCTTTCTTAATTTAGCGAGTGATTTATTCATTCAATTCCATTTCATTTTATCCATTTTCATTTTATTCTATTATTGCAGTTATTTTATTTTATTACTCATGTAAGGTAATTGAAAAGGAAAAGGAACACATTACAGACACCAAGGTCTAAACCCTCTTAGAGCAAGCAAAGGTGAAAGCAGCCATGGTGGTAAAAAAACAACTCCCCTTTAACAGGGAGTAACCTGCAAAAGCCAGCACAGAAGGGGGGACCCAACTGCCTGAGGTTGGGATGTGACAGCGATGGAAGGAGAAAGGAGCACAGGGACATGGAGGAGTGAGGAGAGGAGAGGAGGCAAGAGAGAACAAGGGAAGCGGGTGGGCCAAGAGTCAGATGACCAGTCATACCTTCTCCCTCAGTAACTCTGCGTCCCGCCGAGCCTCCTGCAGTTGCTTTGTCTGCTCCTGCTGTTGCTTTATTTGCTGCTCATGCTGTTGCTTTAGCTGCTGCTCATGCTGTTGCTTTAGCTGCTGCAGCTCATGCTGGGTGGCAGTGGAGGTCTTGTTTGCTGAGGACAGAGGAACACCGATGTGATGTGTTTTATTTACATGTATGGCCATCAGTGTTATGGCATCACCATAGCCCGTTACTGCATCTGTGCCTCGTTTTTGCTAGGATTATAGACTGGAAGCGCTCAACTGAGAAGAGCTATGGGGTGAAGTTTTAGCCATGCTAAGTTGTTACGCAATAATAAATGCAAGTATAAATTAAGATGTAAGTGTGCGTAGGGTGTTTAGTGATGAAATCGGCAACTCAAGTATTTCACTGTAGCGAACAGAAAATCCAACAGTGTGAAATCAACATCACATGAGATTCTCAGCTAGTCATTTTTATGAGTTGATGTTCATTTCAGAAATGAAGTTCCAGAACAGGGCTCAATCTCCCCATTGCACAGGCCTGGGTAGTGTCCTTACCCTCCGAACTGCCCTCTTTGTTGTGCTGTTGGGTGGTTTGGTTGACCTGCTGCTCCAGCTCCTGTGTCCTGGCCAGCAGCCCCTGAACGTACACCTCCCGCTGCTGGTCATACACCAGCCAGTGCTGGTTCTTATCCAGGGCCTTTTACACAACAGCCAACATTTGGGGGGGGGGGGGGGGGGTCAATTCAGGTTAAACGGCATTCAATGTACAGAGATTTTATATTGATGAATCATTGCATGAATCTTATTTTTATAATTACAGTGAAAGAGGGCTGTGTGTGACGGATCATTTGTAAACTTGACCAGAGAGGCCTATGAGTACTTAGAACCAGGAGTTATATGGTATAGGTTCAGAAAACACATATGGATTGATGTATGTCTGTTATTCACTTACATCCCTCAACTGGTCCTGCATAACGGCAACATCACCAGGGGGGACCTGTCGGCAAACAAAATACACATGTGTTTTTGTACATAAACAGTTTCTTAATTGCTGTTCAAGAGCTGAGGATTAAACAGAGAGTTTTCATTTTCAGCAATGAAATTATAGGGTCTGGCAAAAGACTACCCCAGTGAAACAAATGATACAGTAGGGATAGCATCATACGCTAGAGGGTAGCCGCCTGTCAATCACGAGTACTGATTAACTACCTCCGCAGCCTCCAGTGAACTGCGTCTGCGGCTTCCTTTGAAAGACCATCTCCCTCATCTCATAACAGTCTTCTTCTCAGCCCGCGATCATCTTACAGCCTGTCTGAGCCCCTATGACGGTTGGTTAGGCCAATCATAACGGCGGGACTAGGGGACTCATCCGCGGTAAGGCCTTTTGATCCCCTCATACAACAGTTAACTCCGCCCGTGTTCAAGCATAAGCCGGTCAACTTTTCCTTGCAGGGTCACCCCATCCCATAATTGGTTAGGAGTTATTAGTATGCTCTAGGTTGTCTGGGTCATCGTTCCTGGGTTGCGCAGACGAAAGGGGATTCCCCTCACCCGATTATTTGTGATGATGGATTTAACAATATAAAACAAACACATTTTGAAGGATGCCAAATATTGTCAACTTATCATTATCGACAAAATCCAAGAAAATATTTTCATATGATTTTTTTTCTCAGTATCACACCCTTCCTACCATTAGTGATTAAATCAACACAAAGTAAGAAGCTCAGTTACTACACCAGCATAGCTGTGAATGATTCATTGATTTATTTCCAATCTCTAACTGGACGACAAATATTTGATAATCTTTTTGTTTCAAATAATGCAAATTAAGCGTATGTTTAACTGTTCAACCTTAATGATGGACATCCGTCGCACTGACTCCAGGGTGGTGCCAGATTTAAAACTAGTTTTGAGTGACCGTGCTGCCACCTACTGGTCAATATTATTTTAAAAGATTCAAATGACAACCAAATATTTTTCTTGGATTATTAACAAAGGACACAAATACCCAACCAAACAAATAAGAGGAATTCCTCGGCAAGTCATATTTTATCTTAAAACGTACATTTCCTCCTATTATTGACAACAAGCATGTACAAAATGTTAATCGCTATATTTTCGCATGGACTTTCACTGTACTTCGGCCTTACGCTTTCTGCACCTGAAACGTTATATGGTACTTCCGTTGGGTGAGAGTGAAACTAAACGCTGAGACATTTCTGATGGGTTGCCCTTTATATGGTACTGCTTGGGTTTTATTCTGCTTCACCAGAATATTACTTTGGATAAAAACATCTGCCAGACAGAAAGAGCCTGATTACATTGTAGTTATGGAAGGTTTGTCAGATGTCAGCATTTGCCTCCAAAACCCAATGTTACACAAAAAAAAAAAAAAGTCATGTGTATGTATCTCACCTGTGCTGTGGGGTCACGCTTCTCCAGGGCCTGACACCTTTCCGTCACTGAGGCCAACCTGTTTTTCAAGTTCTCCGTCTCAAGAGTCAGCGACTGGAAGAGTTTCTCTCGCTGTTCAGTCTCTTTCTTCTTCTCGTCCAGCTGCGAGTGCAACGAAGCAACCACCTCGCCTTGTGCCGAGCGCAGCTGCTGCCGAAGCATTGCAATCTCATGATCCTTAGTCAGGAGCTGTTGAGAGTTCTTCTCCCTCAGGGTTTCAAGACACACAATCCTCTGAAAGAAATTGCGAGGAAAATAGAGAACGATGAAGAAGGTATTATTTAATTTAAATGCCCAAAGTAACAAACCAATAGGCTACAATGTCTGTCACTTACTACTAAAACACCAAAAGAATATAGCTGTTATGATTCAGTTAACATTGCTGAAAGATACAACAGGGCGATCATGGTCATTCCCCCACCTTTTGAGTTTCGATATGTGCAGGCCTTCGTTAGGCGTCTTCTGTATAGGCTCGTCTTCACATGAATCAGAGGACTAAACATTAATGTATGTACTATATATAAGCTACTGTACATGACTTACCTGGAGTAGTTTAGTTTTATCCGAATCAGGGTTCTTTTGTCCATGTCGTCTGGACATTTCATCCATGTTCTTCCTCATTTGTGCATTTTCTCTGCGGAGTTTATCAAGCTCCAATTCCAACTTGGATCCATTTGATTTAAAGCCCAACTTGTTAACAATAGCATCCTTTGCACCTCTGGCAGTCATTGCAGCAGTGTGGTCTTTAAAATACAATAGTAACGTTACACGTTAATCATACTATCAGCTTACCGAAATCCGAAACATTAGCTTCACCTGTAAGGGGATTTGCTGAAAGTCACAAAGTCATGTGCAACTGTTTTTCTGAAATGATTTCAATGACCATGTCAATCAAATAACAAAACTGAAAAAAACAAAAAAAACAATATATAACGTTAGCAACTGTGTTGTCTCATGAACCATAGGACGTTATCAGACACCCAAATTAGGATATTTAAGATAACCCTACCTTGTGTACAATCAAATATACTTTATCGCAATTATACACAGTGATATTAGTTATCAAAACGGTACCGGAAATGTTTATAAAAAGCAACTCACTGTCAATAGTTATGTTCAGAAATGTTTACAGCATCACAACGTTGTTTGAAAAACACTGTTGAGGCTCCTAAACGGTCTTGTCGTGCTTCCGTATTGAAAACAAGTTTGAATACGGCGCGTCCTGCGTCATATCCGGTTTAATAATTTACGCGTTTTTGCTGTTGTCATTACCACATAGCCCTACAGCTGTCTACTACTACAACTACTAGCCTACTACTAGTATTACTACTACTACTACAAATAATAATAGCAATAATAATAATACAAAATGAAGAAAATAAACGTGGCCATGGAAGCAGATTTATTAAATTGATTATTAGATTTAATAGATTATAAGGTAGACTATTCACTAGAGGTTGCAGTCCAATTTAACCAGTGTAGTAGTATAGGCAGTACCATAGTTCATAGATGTAAAAAAAAAAAAAAAAAAGAGAGAGAGAGAAGGGGGGGGGGGGGGGGGGGGTGTAACTGAAGCATTGTGGCGGTCACTACATCTGATGTTCGTACATCAGCCAGTAGATGGAGTTAAAGTCCCATTATGGAGTTACAGTCCCATCATTAGTCTACAGATTTGTTTATGGACTTTTTTGGCTTGGACGACTTGATGAAACCAGATGCATTTATCTGGAGTTTATTTATCAAACTAGACACACCAGCAAGAAAGAAGTTGTCGGCTTCTCAGTATCCAACCTGCAAGTAGTCTGAGTCCCTTACAGTATGAGGGAACATCGCTCCAATCAGGTATAGCCTAGGCAAAGTGCCACTTACACCACTGTAATCATCAGCCTCCTCCTCCACCCATTTCCCTGAGTTAAACACGAACGATTTCCCTGGAGATCCGCTTATCCCCAGAAATGTCACTGCCTTGAGGGAAAGGCATGCGATATCACCTTGTTCGCATTACTAAGGATTATATGCTTTTACCAATATGTTGCGAGTTGTTGTGGAATCAGCTAAAGGACTTCCCAAAAAGAAACTTGGGGTTCCCGATCCCATTACGTCAATAATTTTCAAAGGTAAGTCACTTGGGGGTTTACGCGTTCATTTTTGTTGAACGAATAAGGTAAGGTAATGATAAAACGATGCTGCTTGGGTGCTGGACTATTTAAATGGCATTGCTCTATGTCGACTAAATCGTCTTCTAACTCTTGTGCTAAATAATTGGAATTAGATCACTGATATACTAGTAGGGCTTTACAACTGACAACAATAACCTGTACCCGTTTAGTAGACAAGATTTTCCTCTGTCACTGTGGTCTTTTAGACATTGGCTCTTACACTAGAGCATTAGGGTCACATTAAGGGAAAAAATGAGAGGAGGAAGATTGTCTCGTATTATTTTGCATTTCTAGAATAAGGTCGAAATGTCGAGAATACAATTGAAATACTAATTCGAGAATAAACTCGCAATGTCGAGAATAAAGTGAACTCCTCTGATCCCTTAAATCAAGTCAGGAGAGCGACTGACCGCTATGCCAGAGTGTGAAGGCTACATCCTTGGAGTGTGACAAGTTCTGAAGTGGTGCAAGTGTATTCTTTACGGAAAGCTGTATCAATAACGTAAAGCCTGGGCTTAATCTTGACGTTAGCAGCCTAGCAAAATAGAAGTCGTCAATCTAGCCATCCATTTCGACTTCATTTTCAACATTTCCACTTTATTCTGAAAAAAAAAATTCCTCCACTTTTTTGTACTTCCTTAATGTGTTCCTAATACTCTGTCGTATAAAACAATATTTTTTCAATGACCAGAAGAAGGGAACCACATCCTTGTGTATAGCCTATGTGCCAACACCCTGAACCAACACAGATGATGACCGGATTGAAGATCACATGGAGCGATAGGAGCGCTACTAAGTCATATGGAGACAGGATCAGAACTCTTTAAGCGCTCTACAGCATTAAACTGACACATCTGTGTTAGTTGTCCGGTGTTGGTCAAAGTTGCTTACATAGAAATTGCATAGTAATGTTGAATTGATGTTGCTAATCAATGTGCTGAATACAAACATTAATAGAAGTATAATGATGAAAGACTATGACATTACAGACAATATGCCAAAATACATATCTTAATGTTTCAGGAGAAAAGAAGAAGACCAAATCAATTAGCAATGAAGTGAATCCAGTTTGGAATGAAGTAAGAGACATCAGATTGCTAAAGATTTTGTCTATTATGCATGCAGGGCTAGTATTGTCTACTGCATGATGCTTGGTAGGCTACATATCTCCAGTTCTCTTGTACAAACAACAGCAATTCAAGTACTCATTTGCTTTCCATATTGAATCATTTTCTTCACAATGTGTTCTTGTTGCAACATAGTTTCTGCCCAGATAGCGCTGCCAAGCTGAATTCATGAGCAGTGACGGGTCACATGTCCAAAAATTAAAATGGTTCTAGAACAACAGTTATGATTCTGATGGAACAGTAGATAAATAGAAACAAATGCAATCATTTCTTATTTAAATCTACATCTTGAATCTAACTTTTAGTAACCTAATAGCATGGCCATTGGCTCATCCACCATTTAATTCCCTTACAAATAAAGTTTGTTTATATTCCCAGGTTCTCGAGTTTGACTTGAAGGGTGCTGCACTAGAGTCCACAGCCTTCATCGATGTCATCGTAAAGGACTATGAAACAATTGGCAAAGACAAGTAAGTACCACATTGGTGTAACGCCCTTATGTTGACACAGAAAAGCACTGCCAAATTCAGTAGGGCATTTGGTTTGGCTTCTCACAGATAAGTTCTTGCAGAGCTAGTGCTTTACACAGTAACCCACACCGCACTATCTACAATCCCTCACCTCAAGCTAACAATAGCAAGGCAAGCCTAAAATGCTGCACCACTGACCTGCTGGATATAACAATGAAGTGTATTCAGTGGTGGGTCATGGTAAGGTATGGTGTGCCCTACTTGGTTTAATCAAATCTTCCTTTCAAGATGCCACTGCAGTGACTTTAACACACTGTAATGTGATTAGATGAGGAGATGGCACTGATTTCCACAGAGTTCTCTCTATCTCTCTCTCTCTCTCTCTCTCTCTGCTCAGTTTGGTTTGGAGGTAGACATGAGATTGTGTGCTACAGATATCCTTTATCAGAGTAAATAATGGTTAGCTCACTTAGACTTATTTATCCCAGTGTGTAAGAATGTAACTGTAACTTCTGTAACTCTTCTATGTCACAAGAGTGTCTCAATCACCACATCCTGTCCCCTATGACTTCTGTTATGTGTATTATTGTGAGGCTAACTTAGGCACTGACTCAGGCGCTCTACAGAATGAATCACCCTTAGGAAAATGAAGACCTTAGGTGGATCCCAGTAGTCACATATATATGGCAACAGTGAAGATGGCAAAATCATCATGCTAGCTCTTCTGGAGAGACAAGGTGTGAACGTGCAGTGTTGGGTTGTGATGGTCGCAGAGACACCTCACTGAAATAGACACCAACCCTTTAGGTCTGGGCAAAACAGCTTGGAGATGAGCTCCAGAGAAGCTGATGTGGATGATAGGGTGGCAAAATATGTTGTTAGTGTAACCTGTGTTGTGTAGATAAGCACAGTCCTGCTCCGGACTTGAACTCTCAACCCCGGGCATGGGCTGGGCGGGTGTGCTGGCATGGAGGCTAAAACCCATGGGTGCCAGTGTCTGTTGCCAGCGCAGTTCTTCAGGTTTCGGAGAGTGACGTTTATTCACCGCACAGCACTGAACCCACTGGCTAGCGTTACATTTGCATTTTACCTCTCACGTTTAGCCTCTTTTGCCCAAACTTGCAAAAACGGAATCTGACAGTGGAACTGATCAGGGCATGACCTTGGCTAGAGCCACAGATCCTCTCCCCCCTCAAGACCGCAACCACTTCAGAATCAGATGCCATGTAGTGGCTAAGACCTGTCTCAGGGAAGGCTGCAATACAGGAAGTGAGGAACAGTATAGGGAAGACATGTGTTCAGTTGCAGCTCACAGTGACAACATGTGTTAAATGGTATGAATACAACTTGGCAGTGATTATTGACCCTGCAATTATGAGCACAATGGTCAACCATGTACCTGGAGTCCAGTCAGTATACATATGTATGTATACAACAGTATATGTAGATAGAGAATTTGTAGCATACATTATATGAGAGGAAGTATATAGGGTATATAGTGTATTGTAATATACTATTATACTGTGTCCTTCCAGGAACAGTCTTACGAAATCCAGTTGGCCAGGTGTGGGTGAGAGAATGTGCCAATGTTGTCCCTCTCTGCCTCTCACACCCACCAGGCTGTGCTTAGGCATGCCCTGTGATAGAGACAGGAGGCCGTGTTTGTTTTCTTTGGGGAGGCTTGGGACGAGCCCACTGCATCGTGACGGCGTGCTTGCATGTTTTGAGATGCCAAGTCTCTGACTGCTAATGAACTGCTCTGCCTATGTCTGCATTCTTTTGAATCATTTGGAGTCAGATGCCTCTTTTCCAAGGCAAGTGTAGGTATTTTGCATGTGGAAATATTTTGTAGATGTTATGCAGTTTCATTGCAGGCTAGCCTCTCAACAGAGGAGCCTTGCTGATCTCAGTGCGGCTGAGTGGAGCTGTAGCTTTAAGCACGTCTGTCAGATGGGGGGAAAAAAGGAACCAAGTCCTTCCCCCCTTTCCCTCTCCCTCAAATGAGTTTCGTTAGGACCTTTTGTCAAAGTTTCCACCATTACAGCACACATGTGGAGCCAATCTGGAAGATCACTCAAGGACTTGGCGCAACTATGTGTTCTACACAGCTTTTGCGGTTGCTTGTGTATATCCAACATGAAATTGTGCAACGTAACGATCTGTAACACACAATCATGCATACATTATCACCGACCTACATCACTCGTATTTCTCAGAGAATCATGATCATGGGACACCAATAAGTCTGTTGTGAGGCATTACTGTAGTTAGTACCAATCCAGCCTATTCTGTTCTTTTCCCCTCTGCTCTGGGTCTCTGGAGAGTGTCTTTTCTACTTCAGTGAAGACTTCCATAGCTCTGGTGACTCACATTCAGCCAGTCCCTGCCTCTGGTGGGGGGAGGAGAGAGAAAAACTCTCTGGTATTTTTGTGTAACTTAGCAACTTGGGCGAAGAAGGTTTTAGCCAGCCGTATATTAGATTTCATCCCCAACATGCCTGAACTCAGAGTGAATAAAGACTGTTCCAGTCCTGTGATTGGCTCAAGTGTAGACATCACCTCTATGACTAGACATGGTCTCTGTTGCCTCATGAGCCCGATAAGCTTCTGTTTGCCAGAGTACACACCCCTTGTACGTGTCCATGCAGTGCGGTGTGATGTATGTTGAAACAGCGCGAGTCATTGGGATTAGCCTCAGGAAAGCTTTGATGAGATAGTGCTGGGGTGTGTGCGTGTGTGTGTGTGTGTGGGTGTGGGGGTGGGTGTGTGTGTGGGTGAGACATTTTAATGAGCTGGCTGACTGGTGCTCCTGAGTTTTTCAAACTTTCCATCTACTTTATTTGTATTCTGAATGTTTCCTCGTGGCTGTAAAATGAATGGCTCATTCACTGCATGCAACCTATTCATACTGTATTGTAGGTCTAACAATAGACCATCTTTAAAAATGACTGTTTTCTGTAAAGAACATCCATTATAATAGTCATGGTAAAACATAGAATGGAATTTACTTGATCTGAATATAGAAGCATTGCAAAACCACACAGTGATCCATATACCATCAAGATGAATTTCTGGATAATATGTAGCTACCAATTAATACATTTCTTAAAGCCATAATACTACTAATAATATTAAATGCATTGTGTGAAAGGAGGACAAGCCTGGTAAGAATGTCATTGTGCGGTGTAACTTCCTGGTGTACTGTGCATATGACAATTAGACTCTTGATCTTGACCTTGATCTCTTTAAGGGTGTACTTCCCTCCTACTCTCCTGGTGGGAGAAATGATAGATGGAATGTGTGATGCCAGCCCTGTTGTCCCACTGTGTTCAGCGAAGGGCCTGGTATGCAGGGGTTCGGCCTGAGTGGGCATATGGCATGCTGTCTGCAGCTGGCACAGTGAACCATCACAGCGGGGGGGAATTTCTTCGCAGGCAAGGGCATTTGTCACTTCCTCATAGTAACGGGCTCCAACACACTCGGTTGCCAAGTGAGTCATCACTGGTACCTACATGTTCAATGTTTGTTTACTCTCCTGGTCTAATATGGGAAGCGTCTGTTCCGGTGCTGCTGACTCAGTTTTCCTCAGTAACAGTGAGAAAACAATGGCAAGAAGTCTGGGAATGCTGTTTGAGTTTGTCATGCAGCAATGTGGTCATGGCCACTGTAAAGAATGAGCAGACTCTATAGACACAGAGGAGTAATCATCAGTGCATACATACAGTACAGTCAGGGTTGGGAGGATTACTTTAAAAATGTATTCCGATACAATTACTGATTACCTGTTAAAAATTGTATTCAGTAACCTAATCCAAGTATCACAATATTAAAGTAATGTAACTTGATTACTTTGCGTTACTTTTGGAATACCTCAATGCCAAATGTGCAAATGAAGACAACAGAAAAGAGACATCAATATAGCCTTGTCCACTGTTATTCCAGTGTTATTTTGATTTCTGTGACGGATATAAATGCTGAAAAACATTTGTCCAACCTTGAAAACACAGACATGTACTGCTAGAGTCCGAAACTGTGCAACTCAATGGTCACATGCATTTCATGAAGTGGTTGTGCTATCCACAAACACCTCCTAAAAGGGCACACAACAGCTTTTTCAGATGACATACTTTCTGCATTTGTGTCTGGTGTGGGCGTCCTACTTATTACTGAGGAAATGAACTTAGTATGCTACAAATATCAAAAAGTACTATATTGTCATAGCTATGTGTTAGACAACAAAATGAACTCAATACTAAATATGTAAAGCTCTTGATGTGCCACTGTATTGATTGGAATGTAAGGATATCCTTTTTGGGCCCAAATGCACCCTTCGACTTCAACTCACGCACCTCCGTCTCATTCACAATCACCGGAGTACTAATCACGCTCACCTGGCACCTCTCTACTTAAACCCTTCACTCCCCTCATTTCGTGTCTGCCCTCGCATCATCATAAGATGGCTTTCACTTTAGCGTATTCTGTAAGTCAACAGCACAATGTAACCTTAAAAAGGAAAATGAGGAAACCAAGTTTTAAGAACCTGCCCTCTGCTCAGTGTTTTTTAAAGACAAATCTGCTTGTCATTATGAAAATTCAGCCTACAGACCTACATTGAAAGTGCACAACACCACAGTTTACAAAGCATAGGCTTATACAAAATAAAATCAGCACAGATTTAGAACATCCACAGTATTTTTAATGAATCAAGTGTCCATTTTTCGAACTGTCAAAGAGAAGAAATTCTTAAAGTACCTGCAGAGTAGTTTAGTATAGTAGCTAGTATGCTGTTTGAATGTTGTTTAAGTGATAGTTGCTGTAAAGGTGCTCATTTAACTTACATAAAGCCAAACTTGCTTTGTTAATTAAACTGCCACGAACATATTTCGGTCAGGGGTTTGTGTTTTATCCAAACACGATCATTCCAGTTATCACAGTCCCCCTTTTTCATTACGTTAGTAGGCAAGCAATACTAACAGGTTAACTAACCAACTTTAACCTTAGCTAACTGGATGTCTGTGTAGACGTTAGCGTTAGTGTTGGTCTTGCCTGTAAATGCCTCATGAAATGTAATGTGGAGTCCTTGGACAACGACAGCAGGGAGCCATAAGGTGCACTGCACTGTTAGGTTCTTCCCACTTTCAGCCTCAAGGACAAAATAGTGTCGATATTTCCAGCCAGGGAACGCATTTTTTGAACTCAAGGTCATATGGACTTGTAGTTTTCTCTGTTGTCTTCTCGTGACGTGTTGTAAAGTGCGCATGTGGATGATAGTATAATGTTTTGCATTTTAAAATCTATTTGTAATCCTGTTAATAATCCCAATCTTTGCTAAAAGTACCTGTAATCTAATTACGTCTTTTTTTTTTGTAACTGTACCAGAATACAGTTACTCTTTTTTTGTATCCAAATTACATAACGCCGTTCCATGTATTCCGTTACTCCCCAAGCCTGAGTACAGTACACGTATGTACATCAGCAATGGTAAACAAATGAAAATCCTTTAGTTGAATGTTGTTGATATGAGGGAATCTTGTTCTGCCCTGAGGCTTCATCTAATCAGGAAGTGTAATCAGTCACTGGGCACTCAGAGGTTCTGGAACATCAGTGTCACAGTCATGCCCTCTGCATTATGGAACGGGATGTGATGATGTCACACACTTGGGCAGTGGGGCTACCCCTTGCTTGTCATGTAGGATATCTGTGTGTCATTGCAGAAAAATCAACTACCATTAGGTCCCTCTTTAAAAAAAAAAAAAAAAAAGAGAACTCTATGGATTTCTCTATAAACTCTATTTTGAATTGTACTTATTACTCAAATGAAATTGGATATCAGCGTGCACGCTCTGGAGGTCACTCTCTTAAACATCAGCACTCACGATGAAGTGTGTTAGCTATGCAAACAACTGCTGCGCTGTACAGTTCTGTTAAAAGGCCCTCTGTTGAATTTGCTCCCAGATCTATTGTGGGCCTGGCTGTATTGCATGCTGGGTAGTAGAAGTGACTGTTTGCTATGGGAGGAGGTCTCCCATGTGTCCATAGCTGTGAGTGATGTCAGGGGCTCTCATCACACAAAGACTTTTCCTCTCGACTACTCCCATTTTTATTAGCTCGTTGAAATGCCCTGTTTAGGCTGGTTAACATCCCAGATGCTTCCTCAAGTAACATTAGGAAATTCTTTTCCCTTCATTCTCAATCATTCCTCATTGGGATTCGGGCCCATGTACTCCATAGATTTAGTCTAATATATGAATTAGCCAATCACAACTCAATATGGTTAATGTGGGAAAAGGAGGAGGCTTAGAGTGTGCTTATAGAATATATATCTACCTATAGAATATACATGTACATGCAGAATATATATGTATCTATTCTGTCTTTAACCATTGCGGTCCAACTAAAGCAGTGAATTGATTTATTGTTATACTTACTGTGGTGGGAAGTTAAATGTCTGTACTTATCTGATCTGCTTATCTTATAAATGGTCTTAATGGTGCCAGCATGCTTTGTCAACTGAGTCATAGGTCCATCCTGTTTATGTGTTCTGATATCGCCCCTTAGATTCCTTGGCTCAGCAAAAGTGTCCTTGAAAGACCTAGCCAGCGGCCAAGTCAGATCTCTCCCATCAAAAAACTTAGCGCTTGCCAATGACAGTGGCCAGGATATTGGGGTAAGTGTTTAAAGTAAATACTTCTGCATGCCATCAGTACTTGTGATTAAACAATGACCGACATAACTACGTTTAAAAACATCCCATCTGAAAAGACAAACACACGTCTCAGTGTTCCTTTGGGCCTTGACTCAATTGAATGCCTCAGCACTTGAGCTGCTGTCAGTTACCACCTCAATCAGCATAACTGACAGCACCTGGATGCCAGTCCTGACATTTTACAAATATTCACGTGAATATTTGTAAACCATCAAACATTGACACATTCATGTAAAACCAGATAAAACTTCAGAGTAGTTTTCATTTTTAAAAACTATGTAGCTATTTTGCAGGCATATTTATATTCAATCTAATATGTCACTCAGGCGACTATTGACCTTGTGATTGGATACGAAGCTCCTGCCAATGCCCCACCCAACCCTAATGAGCAGAAGGATGGAGACGTCAGTGTTGGAGATGCAGGTATGCTACAGTGTGTGTGTGTCTGTCTCTATACTAGAGTTTGTTTAGCCAATTAGCCTCTACCATCACTGCCTGAGCTTTTTTTTGCCAAAACCCCCACCCCAAATGGAAGACTACTATGACTTTGACTTTGTCCTTGCGGGTAGGTGTGCTGAAAGCCATTATCCTGTATTAATGGCCTCGAACGACCATGTTTGGAATGTTGGATCACTGGAATTGAAGGGATGTTGACTTTATGCCTCTGTGGAATGTGTGGGGGGGACTTGGTTATGCTTCCCTTCTCCCATGTTTCATGGAGCTGCTTGCCATGCAGAGGAGAAATATGGTTAATGTATTTCTTTGTGATTCCACTGGCTTAGATTTCTGTGTGCAGAAAAGAGCAACAGAATGACAGATGTGTTTTTTAAACATCTCTGTAATGCTAACATTGTAACTTTGAACACACAGCAATGGCTTTCTGTTTATTGGGATTAGTATTCTGCTGAAATGCTTGCAGTCTTATCAAAGTTATATTGATTACAATCTTAGCAACTTAGCCTTGAATGGGTTGACCTGAATGCCAAATGTCTTAACATATCTCAGCGACCAATTTGCTTCATTAGCTTCACCGACATGTTTAAGTCCAAGTGTGCAATGGTACATGAACATTTTTCTTCTTCAATGTTTCTTCTCAACCGTTCTGCAACCCAGGTGTGTGTTTGCCTCTTTATCAAGCTTTAAGTGAGCTGCCTCTATTCCTTTCCAGGTTTGGGTGATGAAGGAGACGAGACCCAGGCCGATGGCGCTCCGGCTGGAAGCACAGGGGAATCCGCTGTCCTGCCCCATCAGAACGTCTTCAGGAAGGCCCGCAAACGCCAGCGGGCCCTGGTCAACAAGCCACAGGACTTCCAGGTGACCTAGACAGTGGTTGGGTTTTAGGTTGGATTACTCTGGTCCTGTGGCAGTTTTGCACATTTGTGAATTCGTGATTTGGGTTTTAGCACGTGGATCCCTACGGGGATTAATAAAGGTTTATCTTATCTTATTGGCTCCGTGTAGGTGTGGTTAGATTAATAGAAGATCATTGCTTTGATGTTTTATGTGATGGCTCCTCTTGTGTGTCCAATCAGATTCGCTTCCGGGTCATAGAAGGTCGCCAGTTGCCAGGAAACAACATTAAACCCGTTGTCAAGGTGAACGCTTGTGGTGAAACGCATCGGACGAGAATCAAAAGAGGCAACAATCCATTCTTTGATGAGGTATGACACACACAAACAAACACACACACACACTTTGGGCGGGGGAGGGGTAGCAAGAGCTTACTCCGCCTGCCAAACATTTTGTCTCTCCCCTCTTTGCCATTTTTGGCATTCACTAAAAATAATGAAAGAAGGAAAGAATGTATCAAAATGGAATGTTCATCACTGTTTCTTTCCCCTCTCCTGAATGGCTGTTGATTTTGTTCAGATGTTCTTCTACAATGTCCACATGTTGCCGTCCGATCTCTTTGATCAGTACATCAGCATACGGGTAAGATCAACCAGTTGATTGGAATAATTTCTCACTAATCCTGATACTCACTAATCCTGATAATAAAGTTAAAGTCAGTTAGTGGGTCCTGAGCCTAGGGTAGCGTGATGGCTGTTCTGGATCAGGATGTGGTTTCTGTTTCCTTCACACAGGTGTATGATTCATCTTCCTTAAGGGCAGACAGCCTCATGGGCGAGTTCAAGGTGAGCCATTAAACACACACACACACACATTAAACACACACACACACACACACACACACACACACACATGCACAGACACTCAGAGGTGGACATTCACACACACATTAAACACACACACACACACACACACACACACGTGCACAGACAATCAGAGGTGGACATTCACGCACACACACACACACACACACACACACACACACACACATACACATACATATACATAAACACACTCAGATGTGAACTCATACACATGCACACCCCCACACACACATATACACTCAAGCACATACAGAAACTCAGTCACATATTTATCTCGTAAGACACAAGGGACAAATGCACGCAGACATACACACACACACACACACAAACAAACATTCATCCTAACCATGAGATACAAACCATTGCACACACATCCATCCATGTAAAACTGAATGTGAACTAATGGTAACATTACTCTTATGGTTCCTCTTTGTTGTTGCAGATCGATGTTGGCTTTGTCTATGATGAGCCAGGTACAGTAGATCTCATACAGCAAAACTAGATAGATTTGCATCAGATTTGTGTTTGGATAATTATAGCTGCATGCAAGTTCCAAGAAGTGTGCTTGAAAATGTGTGTGTGTTTGTATGTGTCTGCCTGTGTATAATTATGTGTGTGTGTAACCATGTGTGTGTTCTCAGCTCACTGTGTCATGAGAAAATGGCTGCTCCTGAATGACCCTGATGACTCCAACTCTGGGGCCAAGGGCTACCTCAAAGTCAGCATCTTCATCGTGGGCACTGGGGATGAGCCTCCGGTACTGTAGAGTTCCTCCTCATAGATGTGTGTGTGTGTGTGTGTGTGTGTGTGTGTGTGTGTGTGTGTGTGTTTCTTTATTGTATGTGCACATTTGTGTATGTGTATATATTAAACCTGCGTATATGTTTGTCTGTGCACTGTCAATTACAGGTCTGTTCAGTATGTGTGTGTGTGTGTTTCTTTATTGTATGTGCACATTTGTGTATGTGTATATATTAAACCTGCGTATATGTTTGTCTGTGTACTGTCAATTACAGGTCTGTTCAGTATGTGTGTGTGTGTGTGTGTGTGTCTGTCATTATTGTGGGAGGTAACACTATTGTTGTTTTGTCCCCTCTGGTTCCCTTTTTCTTCACCCACCTTCCTCAGGGGGAGAAGCGGGAGCGAGACAGCGACCAGGACGACATCGAGAGCAACCTGCTCCTGCCGGCTGGCCTGACCCTCCGCTGGGTGACCCTCAAGCTCAAAGTCTTCAGAGCGGAGGACATCCCTCAGAGTAAGCACACCTCACTTCCTGCCTGTCATAGAACCTTCTAGAAGAACACGTCTCAGTTGTTCCCATGTCTCACATGTTCTAGCTCTCAGATTAGTTTAACACACCTGACTTACATTTATGACATTTTTGTCCAAAGTAACTTGGAGGGGTGTGGGTAAAATGAACATTTTCTTCTCTGTAAGTATAATTTGACCTATATTGAAGTACATTTTAATATTTATATACATTTTCTCAAAGCACTTCAGAGCCCATGACCTGAACCCTAGAGTAAGCACCCACCCAGCATTGGTGGCGAGGAAACACCTTTGAACTAGTAGAGTAAGGTCTATTAAGAACACAGTTACAGCACATATGATTCTTTATCATTCGCTGATGAGTTCAATTCGAGTGCAGCAGATGCATGCCAAGAGAGGTTAGCTAGGTCTGTGTGGTGGTTTCCTAAGAAGGTTAGCTGGCCTGTGTGGTGGGTTCCTAAGAAGGTTAGCTGGCCTGTGTGGTGGGTTCCTAAGAAGGTTAGCTGGCCTGTGTGGTGGGTTCCTAAGAAGGTTAGCTGGCCTGTGTGGTAAGTTCCTCGGCCTGTAGCTTGCCTATCAGTTGCTCCTTTGGCTGCTTTGTTTGATGTTGCTCTGAGCTGACTTCCTGTCGCTGACTGACTGCAGGGCTGGTGGAGCACAGAAATGCAATGCCAGCTTCCTGTACAGGCCTCGCCCATTACACTGTTAAAACACTGACGTGTGTGGGGGTATTTTTTTGGGTTGTTTTCAAAGAACAGAAATGACCACAGGTCTCTAGCAAGGTGAGATGTGTGGACCCTAGTGAAACAAATACTAGGTTTTCTCAGTAAATCCTTACCTGCAAGGGCATCTCCTGTTATTGTTTCTAGTGTGATAACAGGTGTTAAGATGACACCTAAAACAATGTAACAAGATGTATAACATGAATGTGAAAATTATGTTATTAGTAGGTTAGATGATGAGAATCATATTAGTCGCAGATTAGATAATATATAATTATAATATCAGCAGTTGTATTTGTGTCTGTGACTGTCTCTGAGATGCAGCTGGGTGCTGTATTGTTTTGTGCAGTATTGTATTTTAAAATGATTGTTTTGTGCCTTTTTTTGTGTTTTAAAAAAAATGATTTTCCCTGGTACGTACTTCAGTGCCACGTGATTGATTAGGTGGGAAAGAAATCCGTCAGTAGTTTAGCAGTGTAACAGGTGTTTCGACTTGTGTTACAGTGGATGATGCTTTCGCCCAGTCTGTCAAGCAGCTCTTTGGCGGGGATGGGAACAAGAAGAATCTGGTGGACCCGTTTCTGGAAGCGTGGTTTGCTGGGAAGAAGGTAGCGAGCTGCTCATAGTGTTTCATGTGTTGGTTGTTCTTCAGATCAGGCGACAGTGGTACAGGAGGTAGATAAGTCGTATAGTAATCAGAAGGTTGCTAGTTCGATTCCCTGACGAAGCGTCCTTGAGCAAGACACTGAACCCCTAATTGCTCCTGATGTGCAGTGTGCCATCAGTGTAAATGTAAAATGTGTATACATCCTTGTAAGTCGCTTTGGATAAAAGCGTCTGCTAAATGACTAAATGTAAATGTAATTTCATTCATTTGAAAGCAGCCGTGTCTCTGTTCTGTTTTGTATGTCATTGTGAGGTTCCTCTCGTGGGGTTCCCCCTGTGAGGTTCCTCTCGTGGGGTTCCCCCTGTGAGGTTCCTCTTCCTCATGCTTGGTTCCTTCCTCATGCTTGTTTGGTGGAGTCTAATTTACTTTATCTGATGTTCACAGCTGTGCACTCAGATCATAGAGAAGAACGCCAACCCCGAGTGGAATGAAATGCTCAACCTTCAAGTCAAGGTAGACGTCATGACCTGCATTAAAAGAATCAGCTCTGTTGTACATGGGCCGTGCACAGAGTCCATACCTCAACACTAATTGGAATTAATGTAATTAGCACAGACAATGACAATTGGATCATATTTTTTTTGTTTTGTTTTGACTTTTCTTTCCTGCAGTTCCCCTCTATGTGTGAGCGAATCAAACTGACCATCTTTGACTGGTAAGCACCAGTGTCTGACACTGTGGTTGAGCGTATTTATTAAGGCACTCCTACACCTAATGTTATCAGAGGGCAAGATAAGAGAACCTCATAGAGGCTGTCTCATTCCTCATATACTCCCAAACTCAATACCCTGTGTCTAATAGGGATATGATCCAAGAACATTACTCAGTTACGGGGGGGCAGCAGACACACCCTGTGCAGAGTGATGAGTTTTTAGGCTTTTAGCGGTTTCTGTATGATACCACGGTACAACTTTACAATATACAAGTCTACAGAAGAAAGGTTTATCTATGCATCAAACACTGACTAACATGTCAGACATGGTGGTTTTATAGGTCAGTTTAGTTTATGGCCCGTTAAGAAATGTGGGGTATGCGAGGCTGAAGTGTGTGTGGGTGGGTGGGTGTGTGTGTGTGTGTTCAGACTGAGCTAGGTGTGTGTGTGTGTGTGTGTGTGTGTGTGTGTGTGTGTGTGTGTGTGTGTGTGTGTGTGTGTGTGTGTGTGTGTGTGTGTGTGTGTGTGTGTGTGTGTGTGTGTGTGTGTGTTCAGACTGAGCTAGGTGTGGTGTTGGTGTGTGTAGCCGGTCCTTGAGAGGTCACGGGCTGTAGGGAGTTTTCCAGTGTGGGAGAAGGAGGGAAAGTGGCAGGACGGTGACTCATACAGCTGGGAATCATCCCAAAAATGTTTTCCCCACACCTCCCTCCTCAGCTGCTGTCCAAACCCAGCCCCCCCTCCCCCTCTCTCTGCCTTTGTGTCTTTCTCTCCCTCTTTCTCTATCCCTTTAGGAAACTATCTTCCTCTACCTCTCTTATTCGCTCTACCTTTCTCTTTACTTCTCTTTTGGTCCTTTTCTTTCTCTCTCTCCAACAATAGCACTCTCTTTCTTTCTTTCTCTCACTCTCTTTCTCTCACACTCTCTCTCTCTCACACACACACTCTCTCTCTCTCTCTCTCTCTCTCTCTCTCTCTCATAACAATACCCAGAGCGCTGCCAGAGTGGTTTCCTCCTCAGTGCCCCAATCTGCTCCAGAGAGTCTCTAGCAGTCAGACCCGCTCCAAAAGCCCCAGTAGTCTCTCCCCCATAGCTCAGGATAGGAGCCACATTCTCTCCCCCCTAATTTAGAATCCAGTGGTTGACCAGCACATCCCTGGAGTGGTCCCAGCTGAATGAGGTCCCTCCCTTTCTGTTATTCTCCCAGAATGCCCTGGATAGACATGGGATTCCAAGCATAAGTGGAGGAAAGCTAACACAGAATGTCCATCCTCCCACTCCGTATTTTCAAAACATGTTTTGCGTGTGCGTGTGCGTGTGCGTGTGTGTGTGTGTGTGTGTGTGTGTGTGTGTGTGTGTGTGTGTCTCTCGCCACGCGCCACACTCTGTCATCTCGTGTAGGGATCGTCTCACCAGAAACGATGCAGTTGGCACCACGTACCTGAACTTGGCCAAAATAGCGTCCTCTGGTGGTGAAGTTGAAGGTATAACACACGGGTCATTCAAACCCTTCTACCAGACTGGAATTCTAACAGAGCGAAGGGTTGTGGGAAAGTGCATCTAAGCACAAGGTGTATTTGGGTCTGCTGGGGACTCTGGTGATTGTTTTTGTAAATATCATATCTATGAAGTAAGTTAATCTACTCATCTATAAGGTATCAGTACATCATTTCTTTTATTAATGTATTAATATTTAAGATATAGCTCTCATTTATTTTACATGAAAGAATCAAAGTTTTATTGAATAGTACTGGTGATGGAGCATATTTAGTTAAATATCCATCATGTTGGTGCTGGCGGACTGAAACGGTGTTAATCACGGCTCTGTTTTTCTTTCCTTCATTGGTATAGATGAACACTCAGAGTATGGGCCTTTACCAGGACATGAAGGTTTAATCACTGATCTCTGGTGTCTGTGTGTCTCTGGGTCCGAAAGACTGACATTTACTTTTACTTAGTACATTTGTTTGTGTTGTGATTTGATTTGTGATAGATTTTTTTTTTCTTTCTTTTTTTGGAATGTGGTCAGACCCTAAAATGATCTTAAAGAAAGGCCTGTAGATTAAGTTGGTCGACTCAGAAATGACCGTTCAAACAAATCTCAGTCTTTTGGATTCAAGGTCTTGCGTCTTTTATTGTCCTTCGCTGTCTCTTCATCTTTCTTTCTCCATTTTGTATTGCTTGATTTATTTATTTGTCCGTATTGTTTGACATGCATGTTTCAATTTCTGCAGCGTGATGTTTTCATGTGTTTTCATGTGTATTTGTTGTTTTTTCATGTTTATGTACGTCACAGCGCTACTTTGCACTGCATTGCCAGTGAATGCCACCAGAATGAAACCTTAGCAAATAACCTCTCTGAATGTACGCCTTAACCCAAGCTGTGAGATGGCTTTGAGCAATCACATAACAAATCTACCGACACAGGCATGCTGTAGCAAGTCTTCTTGTTGCAAAGCTTTAATTTAAAGGGCGGACCTAATCCATCTAACTCACACGTGGCACCACCCCAATAACAGCCCACAAGCGCAGCGTCTCCTTCCTACTCACCTATGTGTGATGAGAGTGCAGTGCGGAGGCCCAGAAGATGACCTCTTGTTCTGCTCTCTCCCAGTGCAAGCTGGGGAATCTGAGGTGGGCTTCCTCCCCACGTTTGGCCCCTGCTATGTCAACTTCTATGGAAGTCCCAGAGAGTTCAGCGGGCTGCCTGACCCCTATGAGGACCTCAACCACGGAAAGGTGCGCTGGGAGGAAAGGGGTTTCTTCTTTCGGGCGACAAAATATCTTTGCCTTATATTGTGGTTTATTTAAAAAAAAAATATTTTGCATGTTTGTTTCTATGAGGTAATCTGGAGTACGGTCTGTTTATTATCTGTATGTTGTTTACTTACACACCTGGATTGTGCAGATTTATGTGAAGCTTATCAAAGGGAGTTATTTGATTGTTTTAGGGTGAAGGCGTGGCGTACAGAGGGAGGGTGCTTGTTGAGCTGTCCACTCAGCTGGAGGGTAAAGCAGACAAAGAGGTGGACAAAATGTCCAACGATGACATTTTGGTTGTTCAGGTAAAAAAAACTACCGTCACCAGACTGCACCCTCGTTTGGCAAGGTGTGGTATTACTGTCCTGTTTCTCTATGGGCTAGTAACTCAAAGCTTTGGCCTCACCCCTGTGATGCAAATATTTACTCCAACCCAGACTGCCACCTTGCTTCTTTCTGCTCCCACTGAGAAGGAAGCATTTTGCATGTGTGTTTTGCATAGAAGTACCAGCGCAGGAGGAAGTACAGCCTGTGTGCAGTGTTCCACGCAGCCTGCATGATCCAGGAGCCTGGCGAGCCCATTCAGTTTGAGGTCAGCATCGGTAACTATGGCAACAAGCTGGACTCCACCTGCAAGCCCCTGGCTTCTACCACCCAGTACGGCTGTGCTGTGTTTGATGGTAAGGCAAGAGGGGTGATTCAGTGTAAACACCTTAACTCAGACACTTACTAATAGTTAAATAGTCACTTACACAAAGTTAAATGTCACCGTAGGTAATGTTTAGATGTGCATCAACGCCCTCTGCTTTTGTGGTGCTTTAATTTAAACTAGTTAGGTACTTACTAGGTAACCTATAGAGGGTGTTTTTAGATTGTGTTTTTGATGTATGATTTATGTGCATTATTTGCAACCGTTAGAGTATTGCTTGTAGAATAGACTTCTTTTGTACTAGTCTGAAAAGGGACATTTCTTTCTCTTGCTCTGTGTTGGGTTATGTTTTGTTGATGTATTGTATTTTCTCCTAAAGCATCTATGTTGTTTCATGAATAAAACCTTTTGATATACAGTATGTATTATCTATTATCTATCGATTGATTGATTGACTGACATATATATGTTAAACATACTACTCACTGTAAATCTCTAAGGGAATCACTACTACTACCTTCCCTGGGCTGACACTAAGCCTGTGGTTGTCGTCACCTCTTTCTGGGAAGACATCAGTCACAGACTGGATGCAGTGAACATCATCCTGTACATTGCTGACAGACTGGTGAGAAAATGATCGCCTATTAAGCTCTTACATATGCAGAACATACATGATCTATACAGTCTTTCTCATAGAAATCTACATGAAGGCTAACATCTCCTTACAGAATAATAAATCTGAATCTTCAAATGCTCTGCAGTTAAACCTTAATATTTGCAATTCATTCTTATCTTAGCAAGAGAATATCAATGCTATGAAGATAGCCATTGATGCCAAGGTCCCTGACAACCGTTTGGATGAGATCTGGGTGAGGCTCGTGAACCAGCTGGTGGATGACCTGACCAGGTAAAACACATCTCTCTTTAGCTTCTGTGATGACAAAAGTGTCCCAAACTGAGCATCTGGTCTTCATGACCTCTGCTGCTTACCAGCCCGAAAACCAGGCAAATTATTCTCACAGGGTCACACACCTGTTTGGCACATATCGTTACAACAGGACATGTCTGAGGAAAGCCATTTTTTGGTAGTGAATCAGACTGAAAATCCACTGCAAACAAGGCTGTCTTGTTCTAAAAACCTGTCCACAACTACGCATATGACTCTACACGACTTAATGGCTAATGTTTTACGTCTCCCCCTCCAGTGTCCAGTTACCGGACCTGGAGGGAATGGCCAACTTGACCGCGCTGGATATCCAGATAAAGAAGCTGCGGGACCAGGCCCTGGGCCTCATGAGGGAGCAGGCCCAGAGGATGGTGCAGGAGGCCTCGGACGTCAGGGAGACGCTGGGCACCATCGAGGGCTGGCTGGACAAACTCAAGCAGCTCGCAGAAGAGGTTCTAGAAACTTCCTCCAGACTCTGAACTGGCCTCAACCTGTTATACCTTCAATACAAACCTGTAGATAATGTAATAATGTAAAAATCTAAATGCATTGTCTGCAAGCTTTTAGAAAGGCTTCTAGTGTACTAACTCAACCTATATTATCTTCACTGCCCTTTTAATATTTGATTTTGACAGTTGACTTATGAGAAATACCCACATAGTTGAGGTGGTCTTACAGTAAAAGGACCTAGTCAGCACTTGGTTTAAGCATCTCATTGCCTCATCACCTGTTGATTTAACAATATAAAGCTGCGCACAAACATTGACAGGAGCATTAACATATAACTTTTATTATTGAACTAAAGAGCTGCCAATCATCTACCTCTGTAACGTCATTGGTTGGGAATTTGCTTTGTCCCGCCTCAGCCTCAGAACAGCATGCCTGATGTCATCATCTGGATGCTGCGTGGTGAGAAGCGGGTGGCCTACGCCCGAATCCCCGCCCACGAGGTGCTTCACTCCACCCAAAGCGAGGAGGCGTGCGGACAGCACTGCGGGAAAACCTACAACATCTTCCTCAAGGTAGACTCCTATTTTCTAAATGTGTGTGTGTGTCTTTGTGCATGTGTGCAGCCTATCTATTTTGGTGTACATTCTTCAGATGCCCATCTAGAATACTCCCAAGCACACTTGTGTGTGTGTATGTTTATGACTGTTGGATGTTAAGGGTCTGTATTTGATGTGTGTTTGCTTGGATGAATCTTCACTTCACTTCACTTCATAAACGGACCTCTTATCTGTGTGCATCCCCAGCACCCCATGGACAAAAGCAAAGGACAGAAGCTCCCGGTTCAGGTCCGGTTGAACATGTGGCTGGGCCTGTCTGCGAATGAGAAGAAGTTTAATGCCTTTGCCGAGGGAACCTTTAGTGTGTTTGCGGAGTTGGTAGGTTATCACTGACGTGCTTTGGCACCACACATGGTCCTTTGATTTGTGTCTGATACTCCAATGTCTTACAAAGACTATTAACAATTTCGCGATATTGTGTAGTAGTTGGTGTTCCTTCTTGAATAGTATTGATAACCCTTTGTTATGATAATTTGATACAATTGATCATTGTATGGGAGAAAAAAATCTAAACTTTTAACTCTCAACCGTTATACCTTAACTCACAGTTTGTCTTTTTCAACGTTTGACAAGTTACTTAAGATAGGCTCCAGTTAAGTCACACCGATGGGTTAAGAATGTTGTAGAATGAACATTTTAAAGACTGTCTGGGCTCATCAGATTTACTAAGGAATTTAAAAAAATCGAACTGTTGTAGAATGCATTCTTCTAATTTAATGTTTCAAAACTCAACAGTTGAGGGGTTGATTTGTTAAGGTGAGAAGCAAACATGGCATGTTCTCCTTGTGTTGGCAGTATGAGAACCAGGCAGAAGTGTTTGGGAAGTGGGGGACAACAGGCCTTTTGACCCGGCCCAAGTACTCCGACGTGACGGGCAAAATTAAGGTGAAGCAGGAGTACTTCCTGCCCCCTAAATCTTGGGAGTGGGAAGCAGACTGGTTCATCGACCCAGAGAGGAGGTGAGGAGGCCAAGACCCAGTTAGTTGTTCATGGATGACGAGTCGTGTGACTCTTTTTAGCCTAAAATTGTGCGGTCATTTCCTCTGATTAGGGCTGAGTTTTGATCATTTATGAGTCTTGACTGGTATATTTGTTTGTTTTTGTGTGTGCGTGTGTGTGTGAACTAGTCTGTTGTTCATGGAAAAAGAGTTGTGTGTCTCTAGCCTTGTGGTTGTAGCTATTTAGCCTAGCATTGTGCGGCCATTTCTTTTGATTAGGGCTAAGTTTTGGTAATTTATGAGTCCTGACTGGTGTATTTGTTTGTTTCTCGTGTGTGTGTGTGTGTGTGTGTGTGTGTGTGTGTGTGTGTGTGTGTGTACTAGTCTGCTGACGGAGGCTGACGCGGGACACACAGAGTTTCTGGACGAGGTGTTTGAGAATGAGACTCGTCTCCCAGGCAGAGACTGGAAGTCTGCGTCTGAGCCCTACACTGACGTGGTGAGAGTCAGACACAACCACACACAGTGATACGACACAGTGACACAGCACAACACAACACAACCACACACAGTGATACGACACAGTGATGCAGACACTGTGATACAAACACAGTGACAGTCACAGAGGTCAGATGGGCCTTCACCCTCTCGTCATTTTAAGATGCTTTAAAACATTTCTTATGAAGTTGTGGTAGTTGTGATTTTTCTTTTTTAAAGTGAACGGGTCCTTCATTTGGGATGTAAGGATCTATTGCTTTCACTTGTCATTGCTAAAATGCTGTCTTTGAATACTGACAGTGCATACTAAAATGCTGAGTTTGACGTGTTATAGACCGTGTTTATTGTGTGAATGGCCCTAGTAATATGCAGTACCTTTCTGTGTTCTGAGTGAGAGTAAATGTGGATAAAAGCATCTGCTAAACTACTTTAACGTGAGCTGTGAAGCTGCTCATGACTCTCAGATCTGCAGTGTGATGAGCTGTGTAAGTTAAGCCACTGCACGTGTTGTGTGCTTTCAGAATGGGGAGAAGGCCCAGAGTCCGTCGGAGATTGAGTGTCCATCAGGCTGGGCGTGGGAAGATGCCTGGAGCTTTGACATCAATCGAGCAGTGGACGAGAAAGGTCTGTCACCACCATACAAACGCTAATGCTCAGTAAACAGCATGTTTAAAAATGTATTTAAACGTTTAATTTCATAATGAATAAGAATTCATTTCTGTGATTCTTGTTCTGTGTGTTTCTAGACAGAATTTTGAATTCAGTTTGGTTTTAGTTAATTACATTTACATGAACATTGAATGTCTCACAGCCAACAATGTCTCAGAGCACTTTACAGAGTCCATTTTATATTTCATAAACTTGATGCTTATAAGCTCATGCTCCTAAGCTTAATGGTTTTATGAACAATTATTGGTCATACTATTATACATAACCAAGTACATTGTCATGAACGTCTATGCATTGGTGGGTGTGGTATACAGGATGGGAGTATGGGATAACAATCCCCCCAGATGATAAGCCCAAGTCCTGGGTGCCTGCTGAGAAGATGTACCACGTGCACCGGCGGAAGAGGTTGATCCGACCCAGGAAGAGGGTGGCTGGCGCTGCCGCAGCTGAGGTCAGTTTGGAGTGGGTTCTCTGGAACAGCATCGGTGCTGATGCTGATGCTGGGCGGGTTGAAAAGATGAATTTAAATGAAACATTGACTGCTGCAAAGGTCTAATATGTTGTCCAATGGGATATATCTCCCATTTTATTCAGCCTGTGAAAATACAGTAGACCTTTGCTCATTACTGGTTCAGTTGTGTGTGAGAGTGTCATCATTTTTATTTTTTCAAACCCCTTTTGATTGGTAGAGGAAGGATATAGGGGATCCAGAGGGCTGGGAGTTTTCCTCTCTGATTGGCTGGAAATTCCACAAGAAGGAGCGCTCATCGGACACATTCCGCCGCCGGCGGTGGAGGAGGAAGATGGCTCCAGGACACCGTGTCGGAGCGTCAGCCATCTTCAACCTAGAGGGGGCAGTGGTGAGGATGGTTGTTCTCAGGGTCATTTCATTTACATTTAGTCATTTAGCAGACGCTTTTATCCAAAGCGACGTACAAGGGAGAGAACAGTCAAGCTAAGAGCAATAAAAAACCTGGTGTAACAATAAATACTACTTTACATAAGAAATAGAAAAACGACCTAGAAAGGAAAAGGAACTGCAGGAATGTAACTGCTGAAGTGCAAGTTAAGCACTAGTCAAGGTGCCAGTTAGGAAGGGAGGTGCTCCCTGAAGAGTTGGGTCTTCAAAAGCTTAATTTCCATATTGTCCAACACTTTACTTTTTAGAGGGCTACAAGGAAACTCACATCATAACAAATCAAATTAGCACAATCTAAGTTTTTACATTTAAAACTAATACTAAACATTTAATACTAAATTCAGTATGCATTTAGTGGTAATGACCATAAAGCTTATCAAAACTACATTGATTTTTCTGTTAATAATACAAAGAATGTGAGCCAAATTGAACAGATGCACTCAAAAAATAAATGGTATGGTGAAGTGTTGTTGTTGAACCTTGAACTCCAGGGATGGCTGATGTTTCTCATCATTATTTACAGGGCACCGAAACGGAGGAGAAGGGCTCTAAGGATGCAAGCAAAGCATTTGGCGCAAACACTCCCACCGTCTCCTGTACATTTGAACGTAAGAACACTTGATTTGGGAAAACTTAACCTCCAGTGGAAAACTTAACCTCCCGTGTAATGACTAAGAATTCAGTATGTCTTAACTAGCACAGTGGGTTGCTGAATCTGATTTGGTGGTCTGAATAGCAGCCTAAGTCAGTACATAAGTGTATTTGTGTACTCTGTAGGACGAACAAATGGAGGTCTGGTAATGTTGACATTTTCGTCCTGTTTTTATACAGGAGCCTCTGTGTACCACTTGAGGGTGTATGTGTACCAAGCCAGAAGCCTCATGGCCTTAGACAAAGACAGCTTCTCAGGTAAGAGAACATTCTGCTCCACGTGTTTTCCACTGTTTCACACAGTTTCACACAAATGTTCAGCACTCAAGCTCAACATTTCTCTCAATATCAGTGTTAAGATTGCTTTTCATTTCTGTGATATTTAGTTTTTTTATTATTAGCTTTTTATTCTTTTATTTGTTTTTTATTCTTCTGCCTCTTCACTCCGAACAGACCCATACGCTCACGTGTCCTTCTTACACATGAGCAAAACCACAGAGACGGTGAAAGCCTCCCTGAACCCGACATGGGATCAGACCCTGATCTTCGACAGCGTGGAGATCTACGGAGATCCGCAGGCCATGGCACAGAACCCACCCCCTGTGGTGCTGGAGATCTATGACAAAGACCAAGTGGTGGGTTGCTGTTTCAGGCCAAATAAGCACATGACCTAAACGTCTACAGCAGGGGTCGGCAAGTGACTTGGGCCACAGGCCAGTATTTTTCCTCGCCACTAGGCTACTTTTATTTCGAAATAGTTGGTTGATGCACCTCCTTACAATGTAACAAAGTTTATTGTTTGGAGAAAATAGCGTGCAGAGAGAAGTTAGCATAGATTTAGCTGGGAACGATGTCAAAAAGTCTGAAGAGGAAAGTTGACAACCAAAACAAAGTCTATAAAGGGGAATGGAAAGACAATTTTGCATTCATCTTACCCGGTTTCACTAATGGAAAGCCCATGTGTCTCATATGCAACGAAGTTGTCGCGGTTTGCAGAACATAAAACTATATTTTTTTATTTTGCTCTGACGCAATAATCTTGTGGCAACACTTCTGTCGGGCTGAAGTTCAGTTAAAGACGAGTGATGAAATTAAGAATGCAAATCATGGTGCCTTGGTGTTTCTCTCTCATTTCTGCTTAGCATCAGCTTGCCTAATTCGTGAGCCTGTCGACTGGAGAAAAAAAAAACGCTGCGATAGGTGCCCCTTACGTGACCTCGCAACAACTAGGCCTACATGGAGAATGGATACGTCTACTAAAAATAACTAATGATAATAAACCATGTGAATGAGCCCATTGGCGGTCTGTTTGAATAATTTAATTATTTTAATGAACTCCATCTTAGCCCCCTTTGTCAATATAGCCTCGCCTATTGTGAATAATAGCAATGATGGACTTCTTTCAAACCTATGTTTTTTTTTATTTTGTTCTGACGCAATAATCTTGTTGCAAAACTTCTGTCGAGCTGAAGTTCATTTAAAGACCAGTGATGAAATTAAGAATGCAAATCATGGTGCGCTGGTGTTATCTCTCATTTTTGCTTAGCATCAGCTTGCCTAATTCGTGAGACTGTCGACTGTGGAAAAAAAAAAAAAAAAAAACTTGCTACGATTGGAATAAACTGACGGGCCAAAAGAAATCCCTGGCGGGCCAGAATTGGCCCAAAGCCACCTGTTGCCGACCCATGGTCTAAAGCAGGGGTACTCAATTAGAAACCCAAAAGGTCCACTCGCCAAATTTCCATTCAGTCCAGGGTCCGGAACAGTGACGGTTAAAATCCAAAAACATAACTCCAACAAAAACGTTCAAACTACCGTATGCACAAACGGTTATGTGGTCTGGCCTTATTGGTGTGAAAGGTGACACTTTTTTGTGGTTTAAACTTGGGCATAAAAGGTGTGATGGCCAGGCGGAGGCACTGATGTAAGTGTTCATTGGGTGTGCTCCTGTATTTGTTTTTCACCATATTCATGGTTGAAAAGGCAGACTCACAACAGTATCTCTATCCTAAACTGTTGTGTTATACTGCATATTTTCAGTTTAAGTACATTGAGAGCAACTAAACCCAGAAAAAAATCCTTGTATATGAAAATGTACTTGGCCAATAAACATGATTCTGATTCTGATATATGTTGAGGTATGCACGCTCTTGTTGTGTGGCTGATCTAACTATTACACTGCATGTTGCTTGGTATGATTGCAGATGGTTTATTTTTCTGCCCCTTACCTCAGAGTTCTGCGGGTATTTTTGTTCGAAGTGTGCATGCTTTGTTTCATAGTGACGTTTCACGTTACCACTTTTGACAAGGGCAACCGTCTCGTTACAGATTAAACACATCGGTTTTGTGCTCCCCACAGGCGGCACAAATGCATACTTGTCAGTCCAGTCTGTCTTAAATTCGCGATTTTTTGAATCAACTTTTCTCTTTTTGTCGGGCACGCCATGATTTTCGTTCGCTGAGAAAAAAAATACCGTTCACATATCTATCTGCCGGCATTGTTGCCATTGACACACACAACCTGCGTGACCCACAGAGCTCGCGGCCAACATTGAGTAAGTGAGTGAGTTGTCATAGTGATGTTGTTATATTACAGCTCCTGATTGGACTTCTGGATTGGACACGGAAGATGGAAACCACATCGAGTAGGAAAAAAATATATAGCGCGAAATCACGCACCAATGAAACCTCGCTTGATCATGATTAAATTAGAATTTTGATTTAGGCTTCGGTCAGAGCCATGAGTTATGTTAGATGTAGCATAAAACCGCTCCAGTATATCTGGTAAGATGGTTATGTTCTCTGTTAACGTACATCATACCTTTATTTTGCCCCCAGGGGAAGGATGAGATGCTGGGCAGGACCACGTGTAAGCCTCAGGTGAAGCTGCACCCAGGCATGGACATCACCCCCAAACTACTCTGGCACCCCGTCACGCAGAGGGGAGAACACGCAGGGGATGTCCTGGTGTCTGCTGAGCTCATTCTGAAGGATAAGGTGTGTGTTTGTGTGTTTGCTTGACCGTGTCCGTGTACGTGTTTGTGTGGTGTGTGTGTGTGTGTGTGTGTACGTGATTTAAGTGTGTGTGTGTGTGCTTGTGAGCTGGTGTGTCAGAGAGAATGTGTATGACCCTATCCTTACTGTGGGTGTGTACCTGTGTGTGTGTGTGTCTGTATGTATTTATGTGTTAATTGTAGATTTGTATATCTAAAGGGCTCGTGTGGGTGCCCTCGCTCTGTATGAGGGGAGTTTTTATTTGCTTTAAACTCCAACCATCTTACCAGAGCACATTGTGATATACAGTGTCATATCATAAAGTCGATCAATTTATTATCACTGTTCATCTCCATTGTATGCACTGATGTCTGTCTGATTGTTCCCTCTACAGGGAAGTGACGCAGACCTGCCCCTGGTCCCTCCCAAGAGGGGGGAGAAGCTGTACATGGTGCCCCAAGGAGTGAGGCCCGTGGTCCAGCTCACTGCTATTGAGGTAAAACTAGTGTGTAGTTTTTAGTGGCATCTAGTGGTGAAGTGTGTGGCTGTCATATGTCATAACCCCTCGAAGCCAGTGCCATTTTTTTTTCCCGTTCTGGACTGGCTTTTCTGCCCTTAATGTAGGAGAAAATAGAAACTCTTACTGTGCTCTGTAGTGGTGTCTTTAATGTAGCGTTAATATGGCTGATGGGTCCTGTTAGCTGATGGGTACCTAAGAATCCAACTGGGACCAGGTTAGCTAGGCCTGTGTGGTAGGTACCTAGGAATCCAACTGGGACCAGGTTAGTTGGCCTGTAGCGTAGGTTCCTTGGCCTGTAGCGTGCCTATCAGTTGCTCCTTTGGCTGCATTGTCTGGTGTTGCTCTGAGCTGACTTCCTGTCGTTGACTGACTGCAGGGCCAGCGGAGCACAGAAACGCCATGCCAGCTTCCTGTACGGGCCTCACCCATTCCACTGTTAAAACACTGACGTGTCGGGTTTTATTGGGTTGTTTACCAAGAATAGAACTGACCACAGATTTCTAACAAGGACTTGTATTAGATGGGTTATGTGGACTTGGTGAAACAGAAGGGTTTCCCAGTAAGTCCTTACATGCAAGGACATCTTCTGTTTTTGTTTCTAGTGTGATAACAGGTGTTCATCCACAGTTACCTTTAGTATGTGGATTTTTCCCATGTTGGGGAAACTGGGTTGGTTCCAGGCTGTCACTATTAATAGTAAATCCTGCACGGAGTTGCACCAGTTGAACACCAAGTTCTACCATAAGCTAGGTGGAACGTGAACTGCCACCAGATTTGATGTGACAAAACACTAAAACTTAAATGGTTGTACCACGCTGTGCTCATTTGCTCTTAGGTGCTTGCGTGGGGATGGACCGTCCCTCCTAGTGTGTGAGAAGTTCAAAGTAAAGCTAAAATCCCTTTGTGTTTTGGTCACAGATTTTGGCATGGGGTTTGCGTAACATGAAGTCGTACCAGCTGGCCAGTGTGTCGTCTCCCAGTCTGGTTGTCGAGTGTGGAGGCGAGGTCGTCCATTCAGCCACCATCAGGAACATGAAGAAGAGCCCCAACTTCCCCGTCTCCGTCCTCTTCCTCAAAGTGGTGAGGAGGAATTCATTTCCAGCTGCCTCAACACAAAACAATATTTGCTTTCTTGAGGAAAAAGAACACAGGGATGTGAGAATATATAACATAATCCAAAGAAATCCAGGTTCTTGGAGGCTCTGTGCCACCCAAGGTTTCATCCCCAGAGAGTCTGAAAATAGAGTCTCTGCAAGTTCCATTTCCAAAGTTTACACCCAACACTAGAATCTGACAAATCCTGTTACCTCTCCTCCTGCAGCTCCTACCCAAAGAGGAGATGTACACGCCTCCCATAGTGCTGAAGGTGATCGACCATCGGCCGTTCGGCAGGAAGCCGGTGGTGGGCCAGTGCACCATCGCGTCCCTGGAGGGGTTCCGCTGCGACCCGTACCAGGCCAGGGCGGATGTGTCCATGACCTCCAAAAGTATGGTGGTCCTCCTGTTATGTGTATGATTGATTCAAGGGTCTTCTTTTGGTTCAAGATCTCCTTCAGTGGGTTTCATATTTCAAGGGGATTATAATAAATAATATTTGATCCTTTGTGCCTTGAGACGATTTTATTGTTTTGGCGCTATATAAATAAAATTAAATAAAATTGAATTGAATTGAATATTCCAAGGGGATTATAAAATTGGCTGGCCTGCTCTGCTGTTGGGGGCACTCCCCAAACTTGAACCTATGACCCTTATATTCTTGGCACTGATTTTGAGGTTTACAAAATATTTAATGTAGTATAAAATGTGATTGCATACAGCCCATATCAATTTCATGACCGTTATGATGGCAGTATAGTCTTGGAACACGAAGTCTGTGATTTCAGCGTAGTATAAAATGTATCAAATTAAAAGTTTGTCCTTATTATTGATTCATATGTCCATTTCTGTGTATTTATATCTAAATATGATGCACCTGAACAATTTGTATTCCAGTGGCTTTGATGGCGTCTCCTCCTCGCGACCTTGCTATTAATATGGATGACAGCAGACCACTACTGGAAGCAGAGGTATAATACACTAAACCCTTGTTTCATCTGAGGCCACATGTCTTTAACAGAGAGTGACATTCTTTGCCTCATACCTCAAAGCATTTATGTTCATTCAATGGTCTCATACTTAAAGGCAGAGACTTCGATTCTGGCGAAAGGTTGTTGATATTTAAGCTCAACAACCAATCAAGTTACACCCCTCCCATCCTTGCTGCTGAAGCAACATATTGAATGGATCGTTTATTTGTCCATTTGAGCCTCTGCGTTTCCTGTTTACAGAGTCAGGACAGTATGAACACCAATGTTTTTTTTGAGAGCACACACAGAACAAACCACTTGAGGACCGTCAAGAGCAATTCACTGAATTTGACCAAAAATGTATTGGGTTAGAATCGCAGACTCTGCCTTTTAAAGCATGCCAACATCATGTTTCCCGAATTAATTTTTAATGATGGCCTTTAAAGAATGTCAACGTCATGTAACCCCATATTCATGTTTAATGATGGCCTTTAAAGAATGTCAACATCATGTAACCCCATATTAATTTAATTTGATGGTCAATGTTCTGACTTGCAGTTTGTGCATGGCATGTCAGCTGCTGTAGACAAAATGGCCCCCACCCCTCATCATGTAGTATGTACTGTACAGTCCAAGCATGCCTAACTGAGTAATCAGTAAAGAAAACATGAAAGTCCTGCATGGGCTTGAGTATGTTTTCTCATTTTCCTAGGCTCTTTTATGACTCTGTCATGAATTATCAGATTAATTCGGATCTGATAATGATCTGAATCTGATAAATTATCAGATTTTGTGAAATTCCATTTCTGACTCTCTTTTTGAATGTGATGCTTCCTGACACAAATGGGAATTGTATGGAATGCTTTATAGCCCTGTCTCCAATCTTTGGAGAGTATCAAAGATACAAAGTGGTTATGGCAAAGATGCTTTTAACAGGGCTTTTTTCCCCTCATAAAAACAAGAACATTTAATGCTCTGATTCCCTTAATTACATCTGGCTTTCTTCCATGCCCTGACGAATTATCTATTTAAAATAGAATCCATTCCTTTGGATGAATTCTAATTTTGTTCTCTGTTGAGCACCTTTCACAGGGTTCTTTTGTCATCAGTGATTGAAAACTAAATCATTGTTATCAAATCAACTCCAGCATCAAATTAATACAAATTTAGCTTGTCCGGTATTTTAGCATCGATTTCACTGTCAAATTCTAATGCTTTTTTTTTTCTCTCTCTTTGCCTTTCATGATGTATCAGCGTGTGGAGAAGGTAAAACATTTTTGTTTCTTTAAAATGAATTACTTTTATTTTGTTGTCAGTCGACTACCTAGTATATGTAAACACATGGCCGAGGTCTCCAGTGAAGTGTATAACCTTTTCAAAAGCTACTATAACACCATTTACCTCAAACGCTCCTATTGAAATCCTGACATTCAGTTGCCTCTCTATAGAGTATATGAACAAAATATTCCATATTATCCACCATATTTACCCTGTTCTTTGTGTATGCATGTAACAACTCAGTGAAATGTTATTGCAGGAAAAAGAGGTGGTTGACTGGTGGAGTAAATTCTACGCATCCATAGGGGAGCATGAGAAGTGCGGCCCCTACAGCCAGAAGGGATATGACACTCTCAAAGTGAGTAGGAAATTATATATATGACACTCTCAAAGTGAGTAAGAAATTATATTTCACTGGAATTCATGTAATTTCTATGTAAACGTTGTTTTCAAGGAATATCAATTTTCTGACTAGGGTAATACATTTATATGAATATTGTCCGAATGCTTTGTCAGGTGTATGAGAAGGAACTGGAGGATATCGAGGAGTACAAGGGCCTAACCGATTTCTGTGGCACCTTTAAACTGCAACGGGGCAAAGATGAGTCTGGAGAAAATGATCCCACAGTTGTTGGAGAATTCAAGGTCAGACCCCTTTTTTTTGTTATTTGTTGTTGTTGGAAAGTTTGTAGAAAGTTGAACTAAAATGTACCTCTTCTCTATATTATCTTTACTAAAACCTTTACAACGTTTTTAGAAGATTTGATCTTGATGACGTTGAGAGAGGACTGAAACGGAGAACCTCCTTTTAACTGTGAAGATGTTTCCAGTGGCCCACTGACTCTGTTTCCCCTGGGTTCTTCAGGGCATGTTTAAGGTGTACCCCCTCTCTGACGACCCCGGGGTGGCCCCCCCACCCAGGCAGTTTCGGGAGCTCCCAGAGAGCGGGCCCCAGGAGTGCCTGGTGCGGATCTACGTGGTGCGAGGTGTGGACCTGCAGCCCAAGGACAACAATGGCCGGGTGAGACTCACACACACTTAGCATCTTCCCTCTCAGGGCATCTATGCTCAGAGCGGCCCTAGCGAGAGTCTTTACTACCTGTGTATAGTGAGCGGTGAGGCAACATGCTGGCTGAGCAGCCCAAAGACAACAATGGCAGAGTAAGACGACATATTTAGCATCTTCCCTCAGGGCGTCTATGCTCAGAGCGGTGGCCCTAAGTATGACTCTATACTGCCTGTATGTAGTGTGTGCTATGATGAGGCATCATTTTAGTGGGTTAGGTTTCAGGTTTCCTGAATATTTGGCAAATCATCTTTCTTCTGAGCCCCAACCCAACAGTGATGCACCATTTTAGACATTTGGAATTGGCAGAGGTTGCTTTATAAGTTTTGTTGTTGCATTTCCTGATGCCATTTACTTTTTAATTTCAGGAGATGTTGTTTGTTATTGTCCCCAGGGGTACGTTCGTCGTAGGATTGAAGCTAAGTTAATCAATTGGCCTTTTAGCCCGTTAAGATTAGCGAGCTGATTGAGAACAGCAAATATCGGTTCGTTAACGGCTGATCCGCATCCTAATCATGTGGTTAATTTCAACCAGGCTAAAGTTATCATGGCATTTGCGCGTCCACGTCCTACTTCAAAAGGCAGGAAAGGTCGATCACCAAAACCATGATTTTCTAACGGTATAATGGTTCTAAACTCAAAGAAAAGGGCTCTTTTTTTCTCCGCTGGCGAGTAGGAGATGAACATGAACGCTTATGAAGAATACAAGACCATAATCATGGCAAAATTCAACACCACCACCGCTGTGAGAGCAAGGTGTGTTGGGATGTTTATAGTGTGATATATATGTATGAATACCTGACGGCAACTGTCCACTGGTACAGAGGTTTCCTCTACCGGATTGAATCTTCATGGTTGCTAGTTCAAATCCCCTCACCTCCTTCCTCGATGTAGTTTTACATTTCCTTGGAAGTCGCTTTGAATAAAAGCGTCTGTTAAATGACTAAATGTATTAATAACAAATGCAATAAATTGAAGCAGTGAAAATAAATTGTCTGTATTTCTCTCTATTCTTATCATGAGTCCACCTTAATCATTTTCTACAATAATGATATGCTATGGTGTACTAATAACACTCATATAATTATGAGTGCTTTGTTCTCCGCATCACCGACACTACAAAAATGTACCACTCGCAAAAAAGCGCAAGACAGTCAATGTTCGACTGTGGTGTTTGCAATAAATGACTCGAGAAGGTCTTGTAAATGAATGATTCCTTGTCGGCTGAATCGGTAGCGCTCATACAAGAATAATGGATCTTGGCGATCGCAAAGAACTCTCTCCCTCCGCTAATCTAACTCTAATATCAGTCCTTGGTCAATGGGATCCCTCCTTTTTCCGGGGGTGTGGCAAGCTTATCCAGCTACACTTAAGTTAGCCTGACCTGGAGCAGGTTAGTGCTAATCGATATGTAACTATGGTGATTTATCAAAAGTTGCTTCCACGAACCAAAAAGAGGGGCGTTTTTTATTTTAGCCTGAAAATTAGCTCGCTAAACCGCTTAGCGAGCTACGACGAATACCCCCCAGGTAACTTTCTGTATCTAAAGATGTTTTTTTGTTGTTGTTCCTCTACGCTCAGTGTGATCCGTATATAAAGTTAGCTTTGGGAAGGAAGACCGTTGACGACCGGGACAACTACCTGCCAAACACCACAAACCCAACATTTGGCAGGTAATGATTGAGATGTCAAAATATTTATTTATTTATTTGTTTGTTTGTTTGTTTTGTTTATTTGTTTTATGGTAGAGCATTTGCTTCACAGTAGATGTTGAGTTCTTAGTTGTTCTTAGACTCTTCCCATCATACGTCTTCTATCCCCTGCAGGATGTTTGAGATGTCATGCTTCCTCCCACAAGACAAAGACCTGAAGATTTCTGTCTATGATTACGACCTGCTGACCCGAGATGAAAAAGTCGGAGAGACTGTGATCGACTTGGAGAACCGCTTCCTCTCTCGTTATGGTTCCTATTGTGGTTTGCCTCAGACATACTGCGTGTAAGGGCTCTATTTCCAGTTACACTTGAACAGTTGAAATCAAGACATTATGGACCTTGTTTGAATGAATGTTTGTTTTAGTCTAACTTGGTCACTCATTGGAAGACTAAGCGTACTTAAATTATATTTTCTGTGTTGTCAGGGTATTAACTGTATTAGTTTGTGGTCCTCGCATAAAAACAGAAATCGAAGAACAGCTTTTATGGCAAGATGAAATATAACAAGGTAGCTAGCGAGGTAGCTAGCTTTTATCTGTACCAGAGCTGTTGTTGCTGTTTGCAAGGCAAGTCTAATGTGTGTTTGCTGGATTTTTTGCTAGATTTTGGAAAAGAATATCCATAATGGCTCATTAATTAACTTCTATGATGACCCTTCCAGCTCTGGCATTAACCAGTGGAGGGACCAGCTGAAGCCCTCTCAGATCCTCCAGAATCTGGCTCGGCTGAAGGGGCTCCCACAACCCCGAACCGAGGACAACGGAAACACCTTGTACTTTGCCGGAAAACAGCACAGCTTGGCAGAATTTGGTGAGTCTCTCCTAATATGCACCCATTTGGGATTGATCAACTTTACCATGACTGATTTTGTTTTTGAGGAATGGATGGTGTGCAAGCTGTACTTCAAAAATGTCTAGAAGAAATTATACTAATACTAATACTTACAGGTTAAAATACAAAAAGTAGCGAACAGACCTTTTGTGTTGGTTATTATTGCTAACAGCTTGAATGTTTTTATACCAGCGTGGTTCATTGTATATTGGGTTATCTTACATGAAGCATCATGGACTCTCCTATGATAACTAGGGTTTATACTGGACCAGGTATGAAACAGTAGTATAGCCAGAAATATACATTTGGGCATGTAGGATATAAGGTGTACAAGAACCAACAGGTTTTTTTTTACTTATTTTAAGATCTCATTAAAACATTATTTAGACTATTTGCGTACTATCAGTTCCATACATTGTATCGATAGCAGCCTACTGTTTTTTTTAAATTTGTATTCTTGTTGCTTAAGAACATGTGACCGTTTCAAGAAATATGGTGGTCGAGGCGGGCTGCAACATTATTTCTTCATTTAATGCACAGCACTAACACTTGCATAAAAGCAATGTCAAAACTGGAGTTGTGGTGACTGCAGTGGTCTACTCACTGAACATCTGCAGCTGCAGCATTGAACATGGAACTATGGGGACCCTGTGGGCGATTCTGCTCATTTTAGTCTCCTGCACGAAATCATAAATTTCAAGGGGGCTGTTGTGGAATTGTCATTGCTGTGAACTAACATTATCAGTTGTCCTTGGGAGACTACCTCCAGCTCGGGTCTGTCGCAACGCCCCTGACGGGGTGTGCCAGCTTTAGATTTAGTTGGCACAAGCACGTCGGTCCGGGCACACCCGTGTCTACTGTAGTGGAACTAGAGTTTGTTTATGTGTTTCTGATGTGGTGATGTGTGTTTTTAGAGGCTAACAAAGTGATGCACCAGCATTTGGGTCCGCCCACTGAGCGGATTGCACTGCACGTGCTCAGAATGCATGGCCTGGTTCCCGAACATGTGGAGAGCAGAACCCTCTTCAGCAGCTTCCAGCCCACCCTCTCTCAGGTACACACACACACACACACACACACACACACACACACACACACACACACACACACACACACACACACACACACACACACACACACACACAGGGATGCTTCTTTTTGTCCAAGTCTGACTGTAGTGGTGGTTCGCTTTGTGTGTTTTTATGTTTTAAAATCTAGAATGTATATTCCTCTTTGTAGGGTCGTCTTCAAATGTGGGTGGATGTGTTCCCCAAGAGCCTTGGTCATCCAGGACCTCCCTTTGACATCGCACCCCGCAAGGCACAAAAGTGAGACGCGTGGAACAGAAACCAAAATCCATGTAGCTGTTCAGAACAATATTTCAAAATATTGAATGTCGTTTTTTTTTTCCTTCTAAACAGACATTTTCTGCGTGTCGTCGTCTGGAACACCACGGATGTGATTCTGGATGAGACCAGTGTTACAGGGGAAAGGATGAGTGACATCTATATCAAAGGGTAAGAGAGTATTTCTCTTTTTTATTTTATTTTTGGAATAGGAAACATATTTGCTGTTAGATGGGATGACCACTGACTGAAGCAGATTTGATTGCGAGTGTGACATTCTCTGCAAGTGGCAAATTAGGGGTAATTGAGGCATCTGGGTAATTTGAGGTCCATAAATAGCTGGGTGTTTGCGTTCCTGACTTCTCCTCAGTGCCGATAAAATCGCATATAGTTAATTATTCATTTAACTTATCAGTTGGATGCCAGGCATGGAGGAAGACAAGCAGAAGACAGATGTACACTACCGCTCTCTGGATGGAGATGGCAACTTCAACTGGAGATTAGTGTTTCCATTCGACTACCTGCCCGCTGAGCAGCTGTGTCTCGTCTCCAAAAAGGTAAAGTTATGCCACTGGAAATGGAATTTAAAAATAAATACATTTGAGTATCCTCTTTTCATGCAATGTTTCTCTTTTTTTAAATGCATCTTTATTTCTGACAGGAACACTTTTGGAGTCTTGATCAAACTGAGTTTAGAATACCACCCAAGCTGATCATTCAGATATGGGACAATGACAAATTTTCACTGGACGACTATCTGGGTGAGACTTGACAAACGCCTAATCTTTAGACCAGTGTAATTCCAGAACTTATTCCCCCATTGCCATGTTAATGCACTTCCTGTTGATGATAACGACTGAGGTTTTGTCCTCTCTCTATCATAGGTTCCGTTGAGCTTAACTTGCATCACCTCATGACACCAAAAAAGATGTCTCATAAGTGCAATATTGACATGCTGTCAAAAGAGGGCGTTATTCCTCACCAGAAATGGGATGCAACCAAGTCACTCTTCAACCAGAAGGCAGTCAGAGGGTGGTGGCCCTGTGTGGTTGAGAAGGATGGCAAAAAGGAGCTTGGTGTAAGTACACTTGAAATAAGTGTTGGTTTTTCGTTGTGTTTTTTTTTTAACGAAGCAGATCTCAAGAGGCAAATGGCCCATGTTTTATTGTAGTCTAGCTGGTCACAAAATGTTCTGTGTGTGTGTGTGTGTGTGTGTGTGTGTGTGTGTGTGTGTGTGTGTGTGTGTGTGTGTGTGTGTGTGTGTGTGTGTGTGTGTGTGTGTGTGTGTGTGTGTGTGTGTGTGTGTGTGTGTGTGTGTGTGTGTGTGTGTGTGTGTGTGTGTGTGTGTGTGTGTGGTCTCCAGGGGAAGGTGGAGTTGTCATTGGAGATAGTGGCTGAAAAGGAAGCGGATGAGAGGCCAGCAGGAAAAGGCCGTGATGAGCCGAACATGCACCCTAAACTGGATCTCCCAAAGTGAGCGGAAATCCTGACTGACCCAGAAAGATTTAAATAATACTGAGTTATTTAATCATATTATTGGCTACTGTAGTTGTATGTAATTGGTAGAGCAAAATGCCAATGACACCAAGGTCATAGGTTCAATGCGTATGTTTAACACAGTAAAATGTACACCTTTACTGTACTGTAAGTTACTTTGGATAAATATGTATGCTAAATGAATGCATGTAAATGGTATTGTTTAATGTTGTTGTTATTAAGAGCAAGAAATGGAAGATGAAATGCCTCATGATGAAATGATGCATCATGTAGTTCCCTCGTGCCTATTTGCAATAGTTCTTTGGCAGTTGTAACGCATCATCATTGTATACAGACAACACTGATCACTGAACTGAACTGAATGTACCTATTTACTTTTTTTTTTTTTTTTAAACAGACGTCCTGAAACGTCCTTCTTTTGGTTCACCAATCCGTGTAAGACCTTGAAGTTCATCGTGTGGCGGAGGTTTAAATGGCTGTTCATTGGGCTGATCTTGCTCTTCCTGGTCTTGCTCTTCCTCGGAATCCTGCTGTATTCACTGCCGGTAAGCACCGATCTGCAACCGTACGGTGAAAAGACATCAGCTTGTGCAGTGCATGGTCCAACTCTATTTTGTATTCCATGTGTGTGGTTTTATTTTCATTTACGGGTTCAGTAAGCTAACTAATTAGTTAACGGCCGTTGGGGCTTTACATCTGTGCCGTCTGCACTATTGTAATGGTTACAGGTCCTCCAGAGCAAAGACCACGCGTCTAAAGGAATGTTTTTTTCCCGACGGCCATCAGATCATTAAACTCAGACATGCACTAAACGTGGAATTTCATTTTGCAATATTAATACACTAGTCACTTTATTCGACTCCAAGTCACTTATGCCATCTTAGTCACCTTATTCACGTGTATAAAACAAAATGTTACTGTATTCATTTGCAACGCACAGCAGCGCTCCAAATTTTGTTGTATGCAAATACAATGACAATACAGGCTTTTCTATTATGGTTCCAATTATGTGATATCTGTGGTCTGATGATGTACTTTTCTTGCCTCTTCTAGAACTACATTTCTATGAAGATTGTGAAGCCTTTCTAATCAAGACGTCCTCTTCCAAAACGCCTAACTTGGGGCTGGAAACCATCATAAAAGTCCATTTGAGGCACTAACTGCCAGCAGCCTTTTTTGTTTTATGAAATGTTTGTTTTTGGACTATGCAAATTTGTATTTTTATTAAAAATGTCACTAGTAGTGGTAGTTTTAAATGTTCTGTATTTGATTACATGTTGGCATATTCTTGTAATGCTTTCATGCTGGGTCTTACACTTTTGCCTTTGCCTTGTTTAAGGAAAGTTTGAGCACTTTTTCCTGTTTTGCACTTTGATCGATTGTTTTGTACTTTTTATGTATGGGATTATATATGTAATGAAATATTTGTACTTGCAGAGATGCAAACCTCCCTGAGTATGTTAAATAAATTAATAAAAGACATAATGTGTGTTGTGTTATTATTTTTTAAATATTACTTAAATGTAATGGGCTTCCCTCCAATGAAGAATCAGACCAAAACTTTTTTGAACTGAAAAACAAAAACAAACAACAACATTCCATTAAGGTGAACTTGTGGACCCCTGTACATGCTCTCTCTTTCTGTTTTAAACAATGATCAGGTCATCTAGAAATACAGGCAATTGAGCAGGTCATAATTTAGGGCAATTCTTTCAGTTTTTGTTTTGATCAAAATGAAGGAGCTTTAAGTACAGGTACATGATGCACAAGAGAGACTTTTAACACTGGGCTGACAATGCTGGCTTTTATTTCACTTACTATTTAAATGTCTTTTGAAGACTTTTATCTGGCTGCTGGAGGTCACCGTTCATCTTCTGACGTCATTAATTGAGGGCCAAACCTGACTCGCTCATGTAACGGGGCCGGTGGGAATGTGTTTGGAGCTTTTGTGCGTTTATGTATAATTAAGTGTGGTCTTTACACAGACTTTTAGAGAGTTTATTGGTGGACCTCTACATCATAGTCAGGAAGGCAACCATCGGCCCCTGTTTCTATAAAGCTAACGTTCTTCCGTTTTACCAACGGCCTTGGGTTGAAAGTTTGCGAATAGCATCTTAGCCACTTGTCATTAGCAGGTAAGAACTGTGATATCTGCAATAACTTACCTGAAATTACGTTGTTGCACGACTTTTGCTCATTACTTGACATTAAGATTAAGTCAAACAACCTTACTGTGATTTAAGATAATATGTTTAAAGTCTACTTTGGTATTTTAGTTTGAGTTGTGAACTGCACCTTGTGGCGGCTAACGACACCTTGTGGCGACTACTTCGTTTGCTAAGTTTTGGACAATTTAGTTGTTAGTTTGCAACTATTGGTGACTCGAATTCGGACTTTGACAATCTTATACTGTAGCTATTACAAAACTTCAGTTGAGCTTAATGTAACAATAGCTATAACGTTTGTGAATAAGGCTAGTTTGTTAGTTTGCCACCTGTACTTACTATTTGTGGTAGCTATCATTATTAGCTAGTTAGCTAATTGTCTAGTAACGGCCAAGCTAAATGGAATTTTCAACTATGCCGATTGTTTATTGTTGATTTGGCAAAGCGTAATTAATAAACTGAACTATTATCAAAACAAGTGGTCAAAAGCAAGTTAAAATGTGCCAACTTGGCAGTTACGGTTACTGAGGTAGTTGGTCATCGTTCAACCTTTAACTTTTTTAACCTTTAACTTTTCAATTTTAAAGCTCTACAAGTTGTAATGCACAGCGGGTGAAAATCGGAGCACCTTTCAAGCCACAGCAGTTTTATCTAACGAATAGATGATTGTGTTGCCTTCCAGTGTTCCTACTGTTTGTGTAAATTGTTAACTTGATTTCAATTATACCAACACCTGTTCACTGGTCAAGTCACAATGTCAGAAAAGTGTGCCCTGGTGCTGATAAAGGCAAAGGGAGATTTATAGTTTATACTTATAAATCATTTGTATACTTGACTGGTATTTATGAACTTGACGACAGTCGAGTGAATTAATGTAAGTTCCCAAGTAATGTATTGTCAATGAGCACCGAAGAAACTTAAGTATCCATGCTGTCAGTTTGAGAAGCATGGAGCCTTCCCTCCCTCTCACCACGCCCACTGGGAAATCACGCGTCTGCTGGTAGCGCGAAGCTGTAAACGAGCAAGTCCTGTTGCTTCAGCTGGACCTAACGGCAAGTGAAACCTCACAACTGATTGTCATTATACACGCCATTTGTTCCCCTTGTAACGTCGCATCTTAATGTGATATAAATCAAGCTACCGGTAGGTTTTGGCATTTCTCACGTAGTATTCACTTGTTGAAATTAATCACTTGTTTAATGTTAGGAACATGGCTTGCTACGATTGTTATTATAGCGGATAGACGTTGATTATACGTATCTGTTTAAATTGTACAGCGTGGAGAAGGAACTGGTAAGGCTTTTTGGATTTTATTTATGTTCAGTCGATGCTGACAAATTGTAAACTGACAATTATTGAAGTGTCATATTCCATGTGGCAGAACAGATTAGTGCGAGGCCCCACCTCTTTAAGCTTCCACTGTAATATAAGATGACCTTTGTTTTGTAAACAACCAGAAAGTTGTAGGTGATAGAATTGTTCTCTGCCCCTCCTGCTGTCTCTCTTAACAGTGGTTGTATGGAGATGATTTGCGTGCAGTGTGGTCTGTCAATCCTGATTAAAGATAGTCAGCAACAGTATGCCACTGTAGGCTGTGTGATTGTTGTGCAGCAAGGTTAACTGTTACAGAACTCACTAATGTGATCTATTACTACAACCAGGTGGCTGCCTTGGTCAACGAATGTCGTCAAAGTGTACAAGTCCCCAATTAGTTAATTGGGGCCATTAACCCAGAGGCAGAGAGAACTGCCAGCAGGCCATTTCAACTACACAAGCCTGTGGAGATATGTTTCCACTGTCAGCATATATCAGTATCAGAAGACAAAGTTCATTCATTTTGCTAAAGTGAGATTAACTTTATTGCCCTTAACAGGAGGTATGCGGTCCATTGAGTGCCATTCTAGTTACTGATTGTCTTTCTCCTTGGCACCTTTGCACATTTCTAGTACATTTACATTTAGTCATTTAGTAGACGCTTTTGTCCAAAGCGACGTACAAGGGAGAGAACAGTCAAGCTACGATCAATAGAGACCTAGTGTAACAATAAATACTATTTTACATAAGAAATAGAAAAAAAAGTGCAGGAATGTAAGTGCAAGTTAAGTACTAGTAGAATTGCCAGTTAGGAAGGGAGGTGCTCTCTAAGGAGTACAAACAGGTAGCATCCGCTAGCTTAGCTCAGAGGCCTGGCATCTCATAGCTTGGGCTAGGCTTGGCCAGTTTCCAGGGTAACTGTAACTGGCAGGGGGGCAGTTTGAGTGTCTCCATTGATCAGACCCCTTAGCAGTTGTGGTGTTGGCTGGATGACAGGGTTAGTTCGGGTCAGTTCTCAGGACAGTTGAGACTTGCAGCTTGAGCTGGAACCCTTTATGTTGCTGCAGATTCAGTATCAGAACAACAAGGGACTGAGTGCTTGGTTTTGGAAAAGCAGTGTGACAGACTGTCTGCAGATCAGATAACAAAACATCTCGGCGTAGATGACCCTAGGCCAGATATTTCCCAGAGCTGTATGACATAACATTTGTGCTTTAGCTCTGTGTGAGCTTGCGTGTGTGTGTGTGTGCACGTGTGTGCTGATTGATTGAAAACACTGATGTAACGCATCTTGCCTCACTCCTGCAGTCTGTGCTGAAGAATACTAGTGGACATGAAGCCTAAGGCACACTCTGGTACGCTCCTGCGGCCGTGTGCCGTAAGCCATACAGCATACACATACGCCCACAGGTGAGACACTTGCCTTGGCTATACGCCTGCCTGCATACCCGCCATACTTCACCGCCTGGCACTGCACCTGCCTGCATACCCGCCATACTTCTCCGCCTGCCACTGCGACTGTCTGCCATAATTTTAAAGCTTTGAAATATTGATTTTCATTTTGAATGTTGCATTTTAACTTACTCGGCATGTGTTGTTTTTTTTGTTTTTTTTTTCATATGAGGACTTACTCATTAGTGCTTAGCATGGCTGCTCCTTGGTCTTCAGTTCTGCATGGCTATGCAATTGAAAGTCTGACTTTATTGTGATTGTGTTTGGCTGGCCCAACAGGCTCCGGTCTCACCCACAGCCTAAGAGGACGGTTGTTAATGATGTCGCTCTGTTTCGTGTGTGGTGTCCGTCACTGGATCTTATTGGATAAGTTCCTCATTTTAAAATGCAGCAGATAAGACTGTGTGTGTGTGTGTGTGTGTGTGTGTGTGTGTGTGTGTGTGTGTGTGTGTGTGTGTGTGTGTGTGTGTGTGTGTGTTAGGGATGGGCATTCGATTCAATTTTCTTAATCGATCGTCGGGAGAATTAACGATCGATTTTCGATTAATCATTAATATTTTTATATTAAAATTCACTATTTATAGGCTATATTAAAATGCAGTGAAAATAGAAAAAACACAGCGTGTTTCCTCATTGAGATCTTTATTACAAGATGAACAACTCTTGTGGCAGTTAAACTTACAAGATGGACAACTCTTGTGGCAGTTAAACGGGATCCGCTCAATGGTTACACTTGAAAATATGCGCTGCTGTACTCTTAAGCAGCGGAGCCGTCATCTAGAAGCCGGTGCTCATAAACACAACTGACCCTCGTTTTTCTTTCTATAACTAATTCATCTCACATTTTGAAATTCATTCATCTAGATTCATCGCGATTAAAAGTTTGTTTTTCTTCTAAAGACTAAATATTATAAATTAACGAGTCATCACTTCAGACAGCGTGTATTTTAGACACTGTTGTTTAATTGTATTTTTTTCCGTGCTCTTTCACCGTCATACAAGGAATGTATACGAGACACAATGGTGCCCCTCGACGGTAAATCGTAAGAATTGTCCCTTGAAGCAATTCGAATCACCTCAGTCAGCCCACCGTCTTCAACTATGTTGATGGGCTGACAGTCACCGGCAACCCAAACTGCTACAGCGTTGGTAACCTTTTCACGGACTGGTCTAGTTATTTTCCTAGAGAAGTCGTGGAGTGTGGGTTGGCGATCATCTAACCTGGGACTGCTTTCTGTCGGGTGCTTTGCATTAAGGTGATAACTTAAAGACAAGCTGCTTCTGTGATGGCTACATTTAGCTTGACAAATGCTACATACAACTTTAGTTTTGTCGATTGTTGCGTCATTTTGCCTCTTAAACAGAAACGTTCCGCCCAACAATCCCTCAGCTCTCTCCATCTTCAACTACCGTCTCGGTCTCTCCTATCTAACTGACTGCAGACACGCGGCGGTTTCGTGCCATGGGTCAACGCACACCGGAAGTAAACAAAGTTGCGTTAACTGCGTTCAAATATTTTATTGCATTAATCTCGGCCACAATAATCTCATGGAATAACGCGTTAACTTTGACAGCCCTAAAATAAATAAATTACACGCACACTGCGCAACAGAACATGCATTAGTTTAATCGATGAAAAAATAATGTCATCGAGGAAATTCTTAATGAACATTTAATCGATCGTCGATTAATTATGCCCACCCCTAGTGTGTGTGTGTGAGAGAGATTTTTTGTTGCTTAGGGGACCACTTGTACTCATATTGGTGATGACAGTGGTGGTGTTGGAAAAACAGCCCAGTTGCCAACTTACCCGTCTGTTGTGCCATGTCTAATCACTGGACTGCCCAACCAAACAGCTGTCATCACTGGCTTTGGCTCTAAGCAGGCTCAGTGGACACTTCAGTGGGACACAACACACTGTATTAATACTTATCAATAGCAATGTTTGAAGCATGACCTTTTGTGTTTTTGGTTTCATTTCACAATGCATTTTGGAATAGGAGTACTAGGAATGCCTGGGGAAAAAAAGGGCATATGTATATTTGGAAAAGGTGTTCTAGGAATGTGTGGTTAACATTGGACAGATAAATGTTGGATGCCAATCCTGTAGCGTAGAGTCTTGACACAGGCCAGGCACTCTCAGAAGATGTTTTTAGGCTGCAACATTGAACAGTTGATAGAGATCATTTCCAAATACTGTTAATGACTTAAGAAATAATAATCAAGTGCCTTGTATTATTAATTACCTTATATGAATCATGTACTTATGTAAGCAGGAACATGGCTTTTCTGTGTTTCTGCATGTGTGTAACTTAGAATATTAGGTGCCACTTAGTCTGCATTTGTACAATAGCATGTTTAGACCAGAAGTGATAAGCTTCTTCCGACCTTGTGCAAAACTGCCATCCTTGCAATATAGGGAGCCTCGGACGTCAGAGATCCACCACGTGGTTATCCCTGCTGAAAACTAAACTTCTGTCTATATAAACCTGTTTATCAGGGCTTCACTTTCAGCCTTGTGCTGGGAGTGAGCCCAATTGCAATTGTTGTTTGTCTAATAAATATACGTATATGCAGCTCCGGAGTCCTGAGGTAACTAGGGTGAATTTTCACCTAACAACAGTGTACAGAGGAAACCTTATAGGCCTACATATTGAAGCTGTGTGTGTTAATTGTGAAGTGTCAATCTTGGGTTCTTGGTTAATGGTAGTGGACTTGCATATGACGAAGAAATACCCACAATTTCTCCCCCACCAACTTGATGGAGAGGTGTGTGTTGATGGGTGTCAGCAGGTAGGATGGATAGCAGCAGCTTTGTTTGGTTTCTGTCTGGCCTGTTTTTTTCTGACCTCATACACTGATTAGGCAGAGCTCTGGCTGGCTGCCCTTGACCTAGACTATTTCTAAGTGGCAGCTTGTCTTTGGTTGTGCCAGTTTGAAGAAGATAAACAACAACAGAAGAAGAAGAAGAATGAAAAGGAATTAGTGGTTGCTGGTGCATGGGCAATGGGCGAACCCAAATTTTGACAAATGGAGAATCGTACTCATTATCTAGGACAACTGTGAATCGTCATTGTCAAGGAAGTAACCTTTTTCCATGTGTCGATGTTGAAAAATATCGAATCGCTACCAGGATTGTTATTTTACATTTATCCCCCAAAACTAGAATTTATCTTTGTCATTAATCTTAGTGTATTCAGTTGGCTACAATCTGCAACCTCACCACTATATGTCACTAAATCCTACTCACTGCACCTTTTAAGAATTACAAAAATATTTGGTAAACATTATCAAAGTGGCTGGTTTAAAAAAAAAAAAAAAAAGGAGTGACTTTTAAAGTTTGAACATGCACCAGCCACTTTGGCAGGTAGACCAAAAGGTTAGTTTACACCCCTGATCGCATCCAAAATGGATAGATAAATAGTTTTATGTGGACTGTGTAAAGCGGAATTTAGACTGGTATCCTCAATACTCAATTTGTTGTATCAAAATGGTATTAAACTGTGAGGCTACTGTATTGAACCGTATCAAATCATGAAATGTGTGTATCTTTACACCCCGTGTGTGTGCATTCTTTATTGGAGGAATGCAGATAACAAACACATTTCTGAATATATCGGTAAAGTTTCCTATTTTTCAAGGCCCATAGTCCATATCTGGGTGTGGTAGGTTGCTACTGTAAAATCAGTTACAAAATCAGATGAAATATCTTATGTGATCATAAGTAAATCCTTTAAAGATGTAGTTGGGTTAGTTAGGAAACATTTTTGCCAGTGCTCTGCTGAAAATGGTGACTAGTAGTGTCTGAAGATTTATTTAGCTTACTTTAGTGTTTCAATATCCTGTGGAAGGCTAGTTTCCAAAATGAGGATTAAGATTTAATTTGGATTGCAGTGGAGATTATATTTTAAAAAGCACTTTGGTGGGTTTGTTGACGGCTTGGAGGCATAGCGACTTCAGAGTTAATTTCTCTTTAAATTAACAATTCATTTTTGGGGGTGAGAGAATTAATTTCAATTCGACTGATCGGGTAATGTGTGTGTGTGTTTGTGGTATGTATGTGTACTCATAACAGTGTGTGTCTGTCTCATTACTCATGGTCGGCACCTGAGTTTTGAGCAGGAGCACAGGATCACGCCTTGTCATCAAGGCGCTCAGGATGTCCCCCTGTGTGCGGTATGTATGTATGCATGCATGCATGCATGTATACTCCTGTCAATGTCCAGTTGTGTGAGTTGGGTTGCGTAGCAGGGGAAGCAGAAAGTTTGCCCGTGTAATTGTCTTGTGGTCCTGCCCACTAATCCCACAGGATTACGCTGATGGGGGAAGGATGGGCGGATAAGGACAGAGAGAAGCTTCAAAAGATAATAGGCTATTTATTTCTCTCCCTCTTTCTCAGTCTGCAGCATGGGGTAGGACTACTGTGTGTTCAAAGTACAGGAGCTGCCGCTGCCGCTATCATTAAACCGTGTAATGCGAGTGAGTGACAGGGAGGGAGGGAGAAAGGGAAAGTCCATAGCCAGATCCTTTGTCCCCTTACAGGAAGTGATCACAGTAAGGCGAATTAAGTTGCCTGATCCCTCTTGCTCGCTCTCTCCCTGAGCTCTGTGTGTGTGTGTGTGTGCGCGAGTGTGCATGTTTGTGTGTAATTGTACAGTCATGTGTTTGTGCGCGCACACAGTTTCGCTGTGGCATGAACACTGAAGACAGGTGGGGGCTGGAAAGCTGGGGCTGGACAGTGCTGTGTGTATTCCCCTTTATTTATTTGTGTGTGTATGTGAGTGTGTGTATGTCAAGTTATTGTCACTTTGTTTGCCTTAGGTGTGTGACCTTCATGACCATTTATACTGCGTGTATGTATTTCTCCCTGTGTGTGTGTGTGTGTACGTGCTAGCGCAAGTGCTAGCGTGTGAGATTAGACCGTAAACCTTGAAGCAGTAGCCTGCTGTGTAATGGTTTAATGTTACAGCAGCAGAGGTCAGCATGTGGGCTCAATGCAGCTATTGTGCCCTTAAGAGAGGGCTAGGGGTTGGCAGTTTATTTTTTTTATTCTCTGCTGTTGGCATTGAGCTTAAGAAAGCAATCAAGGCTTAAAGTATGAGTCTGCATATGGAAAGCATTGAGCTTTAGTTTGCCGCCTTCTTCATGTTGACACACAGTGGCTGGTAGTGATTTAATAAAGAGGCCGGCCCACTGGTTTGTGTGTGAGTGTGTGAGTGAATGTGTGTCTCAGGTCGTCTTGTCTGCTGAAATCACAGCCATGTGTTAGTGGGAACGCATCTGGCCTTCAAGTCTCTGCTTTAGTTTTCTGTTTCGCAAATCATTCTCTCTGTGTTTTGTGCTTTTGTGTGAGATCAAAAACTGCGCTCTGACCTTGTGGGCTATTCATAGGCAACAATGAACAGTTGCATCGGTAGACAATGTGTTTAGTCTGAGCACATGTGTCCCATGGGGTACTGTACAAAGTACTGACCGTTGTCTTCTGGAATAGAGACTCGTACAAGACCTTTTGCGTTTTCAGCCAAGGTTGTGTGTGTGTGTGTGTGTGTGTGTGTGTGTGTGCAGCTCCAGCTACTCGTGCTCAGTACTGGAGTTTGAGCACGAGCACAGGATCACGCCGGTTGTCGAGGCGCCCAGGATGTCCCGCCGCAGCCTGCGTCTGCACACCACCGCCGATCACTATGGCGACGATAGACTGCTGGACCGCCACAGCGCATCCTACTGTGCTGGAGGGAGCAGAGAGGACCGGTAAAACACACACACACACTCTCTCACACACACACACACACACACACACACACACCACTCCAGTCTTTTTGGTTTGATTTCCAGACCCCTATATAGACACCTTACCTTTTCTTACACTTTAACTTGTGTGTTCTCTGTTATCGTTATTATTCATGTTTGCTTTTTCTTGTTCCCTTTTCCTATTCTCTCTTTTTTTTTTAATGTTTATCTCTCTCTCTCTCTCTCTCTCTCTCCTCCCAGACCTCTGAAGAGCAGGAGAGCTCATCACTCTGTGGCTGGCTCCCAGTCTCTGATGCTGACCCCCCAGAAGTCCCACCCGGCCCCGCTGGCCCCCCTCAACAGCAGCCTGCACAGCTGCGCTGCCAGCGACGCCTCCCTCCTCTCCTCCATGCTGGACGAGTCCTGCATCCAGGAGCGCACACTCATGGACAGCTTCTGGGGTGGGCACACACACACCACACACACACACACACACACACACACACACACGCCAAGTACATATGTACCTACATACAATTACATGCATACAGTCACAGATATACATAAACATGCAGCTCATCTCTTGTTGTGCTTTGGCAGGTCTGGATGGAGACGGTGATCACGGAGGTAAGCTGGTGCCGTTCCATACTAACGACATGTGGCCGTGTTGCAGTTGTAATCTGTGCAAGTGCATAGTGTGAGGGCTGAAACAGTCTTTGAGGTGTTTCATATTGTGTGTGTGTGTGTGTGTGTGTGTGTGTGTGTGTGTGTGTCTGTCAGATCGCACCATCCTTGCGAGTGGCGACGCCCTGACGGCCCAGACGCAGACGTCAGTGGTGAACGGCTACACGTGTAAAGACTGCAGCTTCCCGAAGCACTCTTTCTCCACAGCCTGCCCCTCCAAACCCTCGTCCTCCTCCGCAGCCCAAAAACACACCACCCTGAACACCGCTCCCCACGCCACCACTGTCTACAGCAGGGACAAGCCCCGCAAACATCGCCCAGGTAACACACACACACACACACACACACACACACACACACACACACACAAGCAGGGTATTGACTCGCAAAAAGACTGCATCACAGCCAGAAATTAATCCACACCAGGCCAAGTTCTTTACTGGTGCAGGAGGGTGGCTGATGATATGTTTTGTATTTTGTGATGCTGGGAAGCTTGGGACACTTGAAGACTTTAAATAACTGCAGCAGGTGTTGGCCTGTGAAGCTGAGCCTTGATCGAGTCCCTGGTGTTTGAGTTGTGGATGTTCAGAAGAGTTTCTGTCTTCATTATCCTAGCCAATCCCCTAATTAATGAAGCTGAAAAAAGCTCTGTTGATCCAATTGTAATGACTGCTGCTTCAGCTGTGGGACAACTCAACACAGTGACGTCTAGTGGTCATCTGAAGACACACAGCTGGTTTCCTGATTTCATCCACTGATGTCTAGTCTGCTTCTCCACTCTCCACATTAGACTTCATGTTACTTTTGTAAGGAGGGATATGAGGGCTGTTTTTTGGTGTGTACATGTGTTTTCCTTGCAGGCTTTCTGGTGTTGCTCAAGATTGAATGTGTGTGTCTGGAGTGTGAGGTATGAGTGTGTAAGTGTGATCTCTGGCTTGGGGCAGATGTTTTCCTCCTTTTTGGGGGCTAAGGCATGTCAAAGGTCAAATTGCGACTGCGATTATGCAATGTATCCTAGCAAACATTACCAGTCCCATGAGCCTTTGCACTTGAATTTATTTTTCCGAAATCAAACTGAGAATGGGACTGAAGGCTCATTAGATTAAAAAGAATTGTAAAAGTTATAAATAATTGCCTACCTACAAATGTTTTTAAATCAGAAGCAGTGTTATTGATTCATTCTAAAATACTACTTCTGAGGAACAAAAGAAGTTTTTATACAGACTCATGAAGTCCTTGGCACACTTCATTTGTGTCACGGTGCATTATTGTGCTGCGACACGAGGCTAGAGAACCCTCTCGCTCCGGGTTCTGTCTAAGGGTACGCTTTATCTGTAGGAGTGCTGCTGTTGGATGCTAAAGGTTTAGCTTGTCAGTGTGTGTTTTGGGAGTGGTGGAGTGATAATGTTGGCCAAGGGTTTGGAGGGTGTGTGTGCGCTTGTTTGCATGTGCTCATGCTCTGGACCGTGTGCAGTGTATAAGTGTGTGTTCTGTCTGTAGGAGTCCTGATGCTGGTGCCTGAGGTGTGTGTTGAGTACATCAGGCGAGCCGTCTCCTCTGTGGTGTGTGTGCTCTCTCTGCTAGTGCACACCGTGCTGCTGCAGGCCCGCACACAGGGCAAAGGTATCAGCAGCTTCTCCCTGCTCACAAAAAGCCCTTTCAGAGAAACCCCTCTTCACCTAAATTACCCTCCCTCACAGTACAATCACCAGCTCAGGCGCTCTTTCTTTCAACAGATGTGCTCTCTCACTCACTCGCTTTCCTTTAGAATCACGTTTTTTTTTTTTTTTTTAAATAAACAATAGTCGGTCTTTGTTTCCAGAACTCTCTCAGGTTTCTAGCACCTCGCTCTCTCTCTACTCACTCCTTTCTCTCCTGCTGTTGGGTGAAATGTTAATAGTAGCTCATTTGTTTACAAGCCTGGCAAACTCGCCCACACGCATGTCTGTTTTTATAGTAAAAGGGAATACAATTTAATGATTGATTCAAGGCCACAGATGTTAGCTCCACCAACTTAAAGATTATCGCTCTACTGTCAACACATATATTGGATATTGCTGGTCTCTCAACGAAGCACAACTTATTTTAAACCTACTGCACAGTGGTGTGTGTGTGTGTGTGCTTGTGTGTGCATCTGTGCGTTATGTAAAAACCCGTGCTGTTCTCCCCCTCCAGATGGTCTGCGTTCCGTCTTTAAGGTGTGTGTACAAGCCTTCAGGATAGCGTGGCTCTCTGCTGTCAGGGCCTTAGGACCCCTCCTCAGTGCCCTCCGCCTCAGGGCGGCGCTCTGTGGTGCCCGCCACGCCAACGGAGGTATATGGTTTCATTCACCCACTGCCGGGTTTGTGGTCACCTCCACTGCAGGATGGTCATGGCTCTCCTCACCATGTCACTGGTTTTCACTGGTCACCACTCTCACTTACTTTGACACGACTAGAACCTTTTAGCGGTGTAGACTACTTTGGCCTGGTGTGATCTTCATTTGTTTGCTCTGGTCTGAAATGCTGCATGACTGGTATCCACTGGTATGCTCTGATGGCTGTATTTCCATAAACACACATACACATTTACATGCAAACACCTGGGATGCTCTTATCTCCACACGACTCATTTCACTGTTGTGTAAGACTCAGGTGTAGCCTGACGATGTCATACTCATAATTCTAGTCAGAATATGAGTCTGATATCACTCCATTGGGCTGTGATTATGGGGCGTGTTTCAACCGAACCAGGAGAAAAAATGCCTCTTCGCTCAATTGGTTACCTACAACCAATCAGAACAACGTAGTATGTGACCAGGGGCAGCTGATACATTACACTTTTACCGGATCCCGTAGGAAGGAAGGCAAAAACATCTTTTCGATTGACAAATGCCTTAATCGCGTTTCTCTGTTCCTCTTTCAAAATGAATGCACTGTCAATGTCTAAATGGACTCGAATCTATACATTTCAGCTCTCCAGCGGCAGCCATGTTTGTTGAAAACGAATTCAACTCGTGTGTTGGTGACGTGGTTGGTTACGTTACTGTTGATCATCTGTCCATCATCGTATAAAGCCCGCCTTAACAATTTGATTGGTACGGCCGATATCGAGCCGCAGATAATTTCTCCTCAATGGAGTAATGCCAGACCGAACTTCCCAACCAAAAAATGTGTGGGCGGGGCTAAGTTCGGTCTGGTATCCAGGCTAACTCAGGTGTACTAGGGGGACACAACTTAATTATCATCATATTTAATTTTGCACATGATATGCACTTCTAACTCCCACCTCCACTCTGAGGTCCTTCTCTCCTCCTCTGGGGTGTGTCACGTCACCATACTCCATCCCACTACACTGCTGTTACCCCTCATTCATGGCTCTCACTCATTTATTTATTTTTTCTTTCTTCCATCTCTTCCATCCAGCCTTTTTCGTCCCTCCTCTTAGTGACGTGTAAACCCACCTCGTTGTAGGTGGCTTAGTGTCTCTCTCTCTCTCTCTCTCTCTCTCTCTCCTCTTGTTATGCTTTTGTTTCCTCCATAAACAAATGGGCTGTCACCGTAGCAGCCCGTCACCTGGGTTACATGCAAATCACTCCGTCACACCCTCGCTCACACCCCCCCCCCTCAGAGCTGGGATTGGGTGAGCGAGGGATGCGGAAGAGAGGGGTGAGGAAGAGGAGGGGTGTAGAAGGAGAACTGTGATTGATCTGATGGTTTCTGGTGTGTGTGTGTGTGCGTGTGTCTGTCTGTATGTGTGCGTGTGTCTCTCTTAGCTGATTGGAGGTACTGTGGAAACATGAAGGTTGAAGAGCATCCAAAGCAGGATGGCCATCGAGATGCCAGCGCTTCATTATGTGAGTACCGGTCACACACGCCGACATCCTTGAGTTCTGACCATGAATTACACTTTGTGTGTGTGTGTGTGTGTGTGTGTGTGTGTGTGTGTGTGTGTGTGTGTGTGTGTGTGTGTGTGTGTGTGTGTGTGTGTGTTTTGAGTGATGGAGTGTGTCATTGAGCCACTCACAGGTCCTAGTGAAGCACTGCAGAAAATGGAAAGTTATGAACTGACTTTTTAGGTTTGAGTCTGAAGTTTGGTCGTCTTAATGGTTCATTATCTTTTTGGCCCTCATTGCTACCCGTCCTTCCATGGCCTCAGGTGACGACTGCAAGGGGAAGCAGCACTTGGACACACACACGGCCGTGACCCACACTGAGCATGCAAACCCTCCGCAAACAGACAGCCCACAGGGGGCGCTGCCTACCCTCGTAGCTTATACAGGTTTCATCAATTACGTTTAAATGATTTAATCCCAATAGTTTAACCCAATTCTAACGTTAGTGTTCGTCTGGTTACTTTTAGAATTGTTGACCCTCTGAGTTTCGTAACAGCTTTACTAAATCTGATTCCATAGTAAACGGCAACCCAAATTCTGAATGTGTTTTTACTAGTTCCCCCTCCCTTATTTATTGTGTGATTTTGTTCCTCGTCCTGGTTGGTGATCACTTAGGCCATGGTCTACTGTGGCTGGGCCAGAAATTAGTCCTTGTAATCTGGTTCGTCGCTCAGAAGACCCTCTCTCTCCTCTGGTTGGCTGTCATGTCTCAAGGTCATTATGATGCTCCTTCTAAAGGCTGCTGTGGTCACCAACCTCTCTTGCATGTGTAGTGGTCTCATTTGCTTTAGACTGACCCCGGTGCCGAGTAGTGGTTTCTCTGTGTGTGTGTGATGGGTCTTTTGGGATTGGATTTAGACATAGGAGGTGGATAGATGTCTTGTTACCTGCCTCATGTAGTGTGGGCTGTAGTAGCTGTGTGTTGTGTTTGTTTGTGGTCTTTGAGATGACACGTCTTCCTTTTACTTTAACACACACTGAGTGTTTTACTGTAGCATCACAGCTGACTAGTTGTTTGGACCTTTGGAGCCTGCTGGAGTGTGTGTTTGTGTGTGTGTGTAAAAAGAACTACTGTCTGCTACTGTGAGACTACTACAGGCCATCTTCTCTGCCACTGGCCTATTCTGTTATTTTTCCTTTTTAACTTGCTGACTGACTCTGGTAGTCCTGTTCTCTCTCCTCGTGTGTCGTCCTTATCCCTTCCCTGTTGGTCGAAAAGGGCTGTCTGTGAACTCAGTAACTCTACTGACCCCCCCCCCCCCACTGTCTGCAGCAGACTATTAATACTGTAAGCCGTGTGTGTGTGTGTGTGTCGTATGCAAACATTCACACATTGCTCTCCTGAGTTTAGAATAATGCTGCTAATCTTCCCTGATGTCCTTTAAAAAAATATATATATCCGTGTGTGTGTAGCCCAGGGATCTTCCTCAGTATGGCAGCGACTCCTCACCCTCATGTCTCTGCTTAGGGACTTCCTATTCGTACGGTGAGTTCCTCTTCAGTCTCGCCGTGTGTGTGTGTGTGTGTGTGCGTGTTTAACATTCCACCAGATATTAAGTGTTGACTGTTCACATTGAATAAGGACCCTTTGATTTGTGTTTTGAATGTCAGGTGTCTTCCTAACCTGCACAGACTCCTCCTGCTTCTCATCCCCCTCCTCTTGCTCATGGGTGAGAGATAACCTCTGGTCTTTAAAACACACACACTTGGCTGTCAGCAGCTCAAATGCTTGGATGGTTTAGAACTTAAGTAAAATATTTATTATATATAATAAAGTCTGAACCACTGTCTTTGGTAGTGGACACAGTCATGTAGTTGTATGGAGTTGACAGTAGGCCTTGTCCTGATTGAACCTCCATGTCTGTGCTGCTTCCGTCTCCAGTGCTGTGCTACTGGGGTCCCTCCGCCCTGTGGGCCGTCCTTCCCGCTGTCAACATCACCGATTGGAGGGTAGAGTCCCTCCTTGGCTCCGCCCTCTGGGAGACCCCATTGGAGGAGCAGACCAGTGCGGTTCCCTATGCCCAGCCCCCCCTCCCGGATGGGGAGTCACAGGTGGGCTTATCACCTGAGCCCGAAGGAGCGCCACCCAGCCATGCTGGCATTGGTGCCCAGTTCGCAGTTGATACAGTGAAAATTGTGTTTGCACATGTAATGAGTGTCATGAGTGATTAGTCCACAGCAGTATGACCAATACAGCAGTTTGTCTCTGTCAATCAGCCTGTGTATCTGGCTACGCCTGTGTACATATACATTTGTTTATTGAGTAGACGAAGGAGGACACTATTCCAGCCAATTTGCTTCAGGAACATGGAAGGAAAGGGTGTAATTAGTTGAGCTCGGATAACAACCACCTTTCGCCAGAATCGTGGTCTGTACCTGAAGCTCGCTCTCTCTCACACACTTTCCTCTTTCTTCCTTTCTTTCTTTCTTTCCCCCCCAGCCCTCCTCCTCTCCCCCGTCTCTGGACCCAGATCGTCGGTGGAATGTGGAGCACATCGAGCGTTCTCTGGCCCAGCTGGGGGAGCGGGTGACGCAGGGAGAGAAGCGGAATCGGGAGCAGAGCGCCCAGCTCTTGGCCCTCTACCGCCCCCTGCAGGAGCAGCTGGAGACGGGCACGCACCTCCGCCAGCTGGAGCAGTGGGCGATGGGCATGATGGAGGACAAGATGCAGCCGGTCAAGGAGGAGGTGGAGAGGAGCACCAGGGACGTGAAACAGGTGAGGTGTGTGTGTGTGTGTGTGTGTGTGTGTATATATATATATATATATATAATTACACACACTCTAACTAACTAACTAACTCACAAATTATGAATTAAACAGTCAACATTATGGATGGTTGATGATAAATACTGGATAAAGTTCGATTAGATTCAAATAATGGATGGTGGAACAGTTAAGTAATGGACAGTTAATCATGGATTTAAATGTAGGCGTCCTAAACACAAGAACCTATACACTGTACAAACAGTCTCTCTTGCACTCTTTCACACTCCTGCCTATACACACACACTGCACTAAGCTGACGTGTGTGTGTGTGTGTGTGTGTTTGTTCGTGTGCTATAGCAACAGCAGCAGTATGTGTCTCAGCAGCAGAGCTATCAGACTCGAGTGGCTAATCTGGAGGCCCTGCTGGAGGCTCTGGCACAGAAGACTGAGGTACACAGCAGAACATGCACAGGAGGTTACTGATGATTGGTAGCACTGAAATGAGCTGTATATTTAAATCATGTAGATGTACATTGAATTAAAGTATAATTTTTTGTTTGTGTGTGTTCAGGAAGTCCAGAAAGCGCAGGAAACCACCCTAGCCCCTGTCAGGTGAGTCCTGTAGTCTTTGGCCCTGTCCCTCTCTCACTCACACTCTCTCTCTCTCTCTCTCTCTCTCTCTCACTCACTCTTGCTTTCTCTCTTATTCTCTTGCACTCTCTCGCATTCTCACTCACTCTCTCTCTCAATCACACCCCTCCTCTCACATCTGTTGAAATGTGTATGCCGAAATGTGTACATCTCTCTCCAGTGAGGTTGTGGACTACGTTTCCCATGAGACTTTGCTGCTGGAGGTGCAGAGGCTGGAGGCAGCACTGGGCAGCATCAGGGCAGACCTGCAGGGAGTCAAGGGGTGCCAGGGACGCTGTGGGCAGCTGGAGAACATCCAAAACATGGTGTGTGTTTGTGTGTTTACGTGTGTCAGATTGTATTCATACGTGACTTATCTTTCAGGCCCATTTGTATTGGTGTGTGCTGTTTGCCTAGTTCAAGTGTGTTTGGATATCTGTATTTGCACAGGCTGGTAGTGTGTGTACATTGGTTTTCCTATTTGTAGACCACCTTTTCATTATCACAGTGTGTCGTGCATATGGGTGTGTGCCTCTGTCTACAGAATGTGAAACGTTGTGTCCGTAGACGTGCAGTATAAACATGCATCTTCGTTGGCATCTTGGCTGCAGGTATCTGCGCAGGTTAAGCAGGAGCTGCAGGCGCTGTTCTATGGCGCGGAGGCCGACGGCGGCACCCTGCCCGATTCGCTCCTCCCGTGGCTCGCTGCCCGCTTCGTCAACGGCTCCGACCTGCAGGCCTCGCTGGCCGCCTTGGAGCAAAGCATCCTGGGTAACGTGTCTCGGCTGGTGGAGCAGAGCGAGCAGAAGCGCCAGTCGGTGCGTGCGGAGACTCTGACACAGAGCATCAGGCATTCCACCAGCCAGACCGGCCTGTCCGAGGAGGTGAGCAGATTCACAAGGTCGTCAACTAGGCATCAGTTACAGTAAGAGACCGACAGACAATAACAGCATAATGTCTATGATGCTGAGAGACGGTAGATCCAAGTAGGCGCTAGAGTAAGGCATAAACTGAGTTGTATAAACTGAGGCAAGTCATGTTTGAGTTGTATTGGGCAACAGTACTCTCATTCCTTGCCAGGAAGTGTGCTGGCTGTCTTTTATGAAATATGTTTGTGGTAAATGTCTCTCTCCCTCCCTCTAGCATGTAGAGCTGATCGTGAAGAACGCCCTGAGTCTGTACTCCCAGGACCGCACTGGCATGGTGGACTACGCCCTGGAGTCTGGAGGTATGGCACCACTCTGCATGCGGGGCGTAATGGCTTAGTCTGTGCCCCACCAGTGCTGGCATGAACTCCTTTTGGTTGGTGATTCAGGGATGGTTGCTACAAAATCGCAGAGAAAAACACCATCTTGACTAGTGCACAGCACGAGCAAATTGGGTCTTACTTGAACTGGCTAAACTTTCACCTGGAGGCATTCTCAGCGTTAGTGCCTAGTGAAGGTGGTGTTTGTCCACTGGAACTGACTGTGTGTGTGTGTGTGTGTGTGTGTGTGTGTGTGTGTGTGTGTGTGTGTGTGTGTGTGTGTGTGTGTGTGTGTGTGTGTGTGTGTGTGTAGGTGGCAGCATCCTCAGCACTCGTTGCTCTGAGACGTTTGAGACCAAGACGGCCCTGATGAGTCTGTTTGGCCTTCCTCTGTGGTACTTCAGCCAGTCTCCCCGCGTGATCATACAGGTACGCACTGCAGGCACGGGTCTCCCAGCTGTGTTCCCTGCAGGCTCTCGCCTCCCCCCCTCACTCAGAGCTCACATCCTCTACTGTTGATATTAAAGTTGTAAAAAAAGTAGTGTTATTGAAAGCCATTTGGTATTATAGTTAATGCCTTACAGTACTGTGAAGTTCTCCTGATAATTTTTTATTATTTATTTATTATAATTTATTTCTCTCCTCTGTCCCTATCTTTGTCTATCTCTTTTTCTTTCGCTGTTTTTAGCCTGACGTCCATCCAGGGAACTGCTGGGCGTTTAAGGGTTCCCATGGTTACCTGGTTATCCGGCTGTCTATGCGTGTGGTTCCCATGGCGTTCTCTCTGGAGCACATCCCCAAGTCGCTGTCACCGACCGGACACATCACCAGCGCTCCCCGAGACTATACAGTCTACGTAAGGCCACCACACACACACACACACACACACACACACACACACACTGTCAGGGAAATGTATTTCATGATTGTACACTGTCAGTTTGCGTATATAATTATGTGGAACTGTTTTGACACCCGTTTGGTGTTGCTGTGAGTTGTGTTCTGTCTTGACTTAAGAATATGGCAGACCGTCAAGAATATGGCAGACCATCAAGAATATGGCAGACCATCTATTTTTAGGACACGTAGTTACCATGCCTGCTATGGTGTGTCTGCTGTTGCCATGGTTGTTATGGCCATGTTGTGTGTGTCGGAGCCTTCTGTTGTGTGTTCCGTGGTGTATGAGCAGCAGGTTTCATGGATGTTATGCTGCATATGTTGGAAAGCATTAGTTGCAGTCACAGAGAGAGCATGTTTCTAGTGGAAAAATGCATACACATCCTAAATGCCTTGGTGTATACTTTTAGTTACATTTACCCTTTAGTTACTTTTAGTTACATTTACCCTGTAGCAGCAAAACCGTTCATTCCCAGTCTTCCCACATCCTGTTTGTTGTATCTATGTCAGCTGCAGCCTGTCTGCAGTGTATGAGGTTAGCTGCAGCCTGTCTGCAGTGTATGAGGTTAGCTGCAGCCTGTCTGCAGTGTATGAGGTTAGCTGCAGCCTGTCTGCAGTGTGTGAGGTCAGTTTGTGTGTGTTTTCGTTATAAGCTGAGGCTTGTTCACCTGTCTTGTCTGTTTTGTGTTTAGGGTCTGGAGGATGAGCAGCAGGAGGAAGGCAGGCTGCTGGGCCGCTATACGTACGATGAGGATGGAGACGCCCTGCAGACACACCCAGTCACGGTTAGAGACACACACACACACACACGGAATGAGACCTGTTGTGACGATCTGATGCCACCTACACACATACCTGAAACATTTTTGATTTAATGTCTGACACCATGTCCTTTTATTCCTGAAAATTCACTTGTTGGCCAATTGATCAATAAAATGATCAATATCAAATGATCAACACTGATTTTGAGTTGACCCCCCCCCCCTCCAGGAGTCGAGTGAGCAGGCCTTCCAGATCATTGAGATGCGGGTGCTGTCCAACTGGGGCCACTCAGATTACACCTGCCTCTACCGCTTCAGGGTGCACGGCCGACCCGCTCCCTACTGACATCACACTCGACCAGGACCTGCACCCACTCTCTGCACTACCCAGTGAGCGCGCACACACACACACACACACACACACACACACACACCATACAAAAACACACATATACACACAGAGCACATATGTACACACAATTACATTTAAAATCCAGGCTTAGAACATCTGAACTACAACTGTTGCTATGCAGTAGAGATGCATCCATTTCCTCCTCATTATCAAAGGGCTCCAACAGTAAACACACACACTCATTCAAATAATTACTGACAACCACTTCCTACTTCAACTTACTTCAGTCTGTGTAGCCACAGTCTAACTTTGGTCTAACACCCCTGCCCTTGTAATGGTCCATCTCTGTGTACAGGATCCTGTAAGGTAACTAGTTCTGTAATCCACTGGATGGCTTTAATAAGAGGTCTGTGTTGCTATACAGGATCCTTCAGGATCTTTCCATAGACTCATCTGTTGTAGCGCTCTAGACACTCACTTCATGAAGGGCTGGCTCTAGCAGGCAGGATCCACTCAGTCTGGACAGTGGATCCTGCACAGAAAATCTATGTCTGAATGTAAACATGTAAATGTTGTGAATATTTTTTGTTTGTTTTCTCTCACCTGACACTCTACATCAGTGTTGTTTGAAAGCCATAAAACCTTGTCATATTGAACCTGACCATTTTTAAATATTTCATTTTATTTGATATTTTTATCATTATTTTGAACAGGAGTTGAATAATCCATTCTCTTCTATTAATGGAGTGGCCAGTTCAGTCAGTCACAGCCCCAGCCATAGCACTTGTCTTCCACTATAACCTGTTAAAACGTCTACTGCAAGCTCCCAGTGGTGGAAAACCATTGTCTGTTATTATTTATTTTGGTTTTCTGTTACTGAAATTTAAAAGTGCTTTTTGTAAGAGGTATTGTTTTTCCTCTATGCATTTTCCCTGAGGACCACTGACTTTTTTTTTTTTTAAATGGTAATGTAATATTGTGTTTTATATGAAATCTAAATTGGAAAGTTCTAATAAAATAATTTAATATGAGAGTTTGTTTTTTAAACAAGGCTCAACTTGTCTCTTTTGTATGGCTATTGGAAGTCCGCACTTTAGACTTTACGAGTGGATGTACCGCCGTGTTTGTGTGCGCGCGCGCATAGTTTTGTTGCCTTATTTTCAATACTGTAAATGGTGGTGATTCCATTAGTGGAGTGCCTGTCGAGCTGTCTGCCCATTTTTACGAGTACATTTGAGAGTGCACTGGAGTTCCGGCTAAGGATGATTATTCAGTAAAGCAAAAAAATGGCTAACTGACTTCAGGGCTTAAGCTGTGGTACTCAAGACCGTCAGAGAGTGGAGCTCTTCTCTAAACAAGTAGAGATGGTTGTCAGAACAGTGAGTCATTTGGCTAGATTGACCGTGTGTCTGAAGCACTAGATTGAATTGCTCAGTAACCATACAACATGGTGTCAAACAGTTATTTGCTGTGATAGTTATGCAATTGTCTTAGTCACACAGGCAATAAAGCGCAATTCAAAGCCAAGCCCAAAAGGTAATTCCAAGATGTTCCTAGCATTCACTGTTGGGTGATCAAGATAGATTCCATGGAAACATTCTTGCCGTCAATGTGTAAGATTGTCCGCCTCCAAATAAAACGCAAGTAGTGAAAAATGTCTGAAAAAGATGTATTCACGTTACATGCGGCAAGAATGTCTGCCGCTGGGTGTTCGGTTTGTTACTGTTTGGATTAAGTGCTTATCAATGAAGAAGGCCATTAAGTCTATTTGCCTCGAAGCCTCAAGTGTGTCACTGACCCACATTAAATTATTTCCCTGCAGCAAATGGAAGCCCTATCTCCAACTGCCCAGTTTGTGATTAACAATGCCCCTAGGAGCCCTCTCAATTTAGCTATTTCTGACAGCTAATATCCTCCACAGACGTGAGTGTAACTAGTGTCACTTCACAACCCTCAATTCATATGGTTAATGGCTGTAGCCTACTGTGCTGCCCTAACGGTTAACATCTTGACCGAATAGTTCAGCATGTAACTCAATTTTCAGAGGCGTTGTGACCGGAGCAAATAATCGCCGCCTCTGAGTGACGAGATCCAAGTGTCGATCTCATAATGTATCCCTGTGTCCTCAAGGGGCTTTCACTATGAGGGCTTTAGTCATTTCATTATGCAAGCGCCTTGTATATCTTCTCTTACGGCAGCACAATGTGTTTACAAGGCACCGCAATATATTACAGACCTCCCAGGGAGCTGTCGTACATCTCTGTCATGCTGGTAATGTAATATTGAGAACAAATTTAATTTCCGTGACGTGGTGCCATCGGTCCTCTGTGACAACGACACAACCGCACCGCGCTCGCGTCACACGCTCTGTGTTGTCAGCCTTAATTAAGTCAACTCATTACTGTGTTTCAAAGAAAAGAGTGAACTAAAAGACAAAGTCCCGCATGTCTGTTTAGGGTTTTATCGAATTGGTGCTGGAAGAGGAAAATGTGCTTTGGTGATACGCATGTTTTACAGCTTCAGTCAGGAACCCTGATACACACACCATTCTATACATATGCTATAGCCTATACATATACATATATATATATATATATAGTCCTATGCTTTTGAACTGACTAATCTATAACAAGTGAAGCTCAGCTGGTAATTGTACTTGAACGCACGTTCAAGTGCAATTTCCAGCTCAGCTTTACTTGTTATAGATTAGTCAGTTGTCCAGATCACATCTAAGGGCACACTCACTTGTAACACACACACAATCAGTCATACACTTCATGCTATAAACGTACCAGTTTTACTCCAACAAAAAGAGAGCCAGATTCTATACTAGACCACTGACCCCCTCCCCTTCTCTCCTTCCCTGAGGCAAAATGGGGACGCACTGTATGTGTTTCTGGTATAGTTCCTCTTACTGTCCCATCACACACACACACACACACACTCCAGTGAGGAGAGCCATCTCCCTTCGGGCAGCTCTCTCTCTCCCCCCCCCCCCCCGTCAGCTCTCTCTGTGTTACTCTCGCACCACTGACTGCCCCAGCCCATTACGCCTGGCCTCCCTTTACTTTACTATGCTGCTTTTGTCAAAGTCACAGCATCATGATGGCTTTGATTTAGTGTGTGATAAAAAAAAACATCAGGTTAAACCAGAGGATATTGTGTGTGTGTGAGAGAGAGAGATAGAGTGAGTAGTGTTGCTGTCTGTTTGATGTCCTGATGCAGACTATATTGGAGAGAGCAACAGTAAACACAGCTTCCTGTCTCTGTGTAATTTGATTACAGAGGCGTTGGGTTATTATCCCAATGATGTCACATTCTCACCATGGTAGAGAGGAGTTCTCCGCCTTACTGTGTCCTGTGCTGACCTTACAGTAGCTTCACAGTCCTTGTTCCGGCTGATGGAAGTTTGTGTTCACTTTAATGTGAATTCATGCTCCTTCTGACGAGTCCCTGTCCAGTTTTATGCAAGTTCCAGGTTCCTGTTCCATTAGATCATGCCCTGCTGATGCTGTGTGACTGGGCGTGAGGGGGTGTTTGATGATGCTACAGTTTGTGTAAGTGCTCTCAGATGACTAACACTAAGTAAGTCGATCTTTTCCCAAACCACACCCCACACCCACACAACATTTTAGAGAATTTCTGAATCAATTATTATTATTATTAGTAGTACGGTATGAAGCCCTGTCCCTTAAAAAAACAATATGTATAGGCTATTTGTAGGCGTTTGAGTAAATAAAGACACAACTACAACATGTATACTCTTTTAAGTGAATGATACCAGGAGGAAAGCTTCTGTGCAATCACTTTCTCCCAGCGCCTAACACCTGTGTCGAATTATCGCAGTATGACTCAATCTTAGTTTGTCCAAAAGTAGCTTTACGGAGGATTCATGTCACACTAAGTGGTTTCGGAACAGGACGTGATCTCACCTCTAGTTTTCAGCAAATAGGTCTGTGAAACTGTTTTTCATGCTCGTACTCTTGTGCTCGTTCATCCTACTTTATCAGATGGAAGGCTTACAGATTAAGTGTGGTGTAAGGAAAAACAAACTCCGCACCGACCTCCAGCCGCACAGCAGTGTTAACTGTGGATCATTTGAGATGCTGCCGGACCGCTTGTTATGTTTGCTTCATGGATCATTTCCCTGGGAATGCTGGGAGATGGGGGTGATCTGGGTTTGCTCTGCTGTTTCAAAAACCTCAAGCTCTGAAAGTTGAGGAGACATCTTGGATGACAGAAGAAATAAGAAATGATAAAACAGAATCTTTTTCACTCAGTTTGTAGAAATTAGACGTTTATAACCATTAAATCAGAAAGCCTGCTTTGGTGCATTTGCAAATATGCAATTGCAATTGTATAGGCTAATTCTTGGCACACTGATACATAACACATGATACTACATACAATTCAAGCTCTGCTTGTCCTTTTATAAAACCCTTAAAAACTGAACTGTAAGTAATCTTATGTTTACTGGCACTGAGTCTGAATAGATACACCAGCCGGAGGCTTCTGTTCTCTTGCTTTATTTGGCTCCGTGGAATTTCATTTGCGCAAAGAGCAGGCAAATGAAGAATTTTTAGAGTCTCCTCCGCTGCCCTCTCTCTGATGGGCTATCCCTCGGAGCGACTCGAGTGTGTGTGTGTGTGTGTGGCGAATTGAGTGTGTGTGTGTGTGGCGAATTCAGTGTGTGTGTGTGTGTGTGTGGCATGAAAAATGGACTCCGCTGAATTGGCACATACAGGCTTCTGTCTCTGCATGTCTGTGTCAGGACTAAAGTAGCCCAGGAGCCCAGGAGGCATGGGTCAACCCTGTTGTTCTAGTGCACCAGTTCTGTCAGAACCCCTCATCTCTTTTTCACATATTTCTCTTTGTTGCCACCCTCCCACTCCCTCACTAAAACACACACACTCACAGCATGATGAGAGGCTAGGTTTTGTTGTATGCATGCACCTGCTGAAGATGGAGAGGGCTGTGGGAGTGATGTGGAAAATGCTAGAATTAACTATGGGTGGCCTGAAACACTGAAAACTGTCTAACGTCATTCTCCCAGTATCCACCAACCTCTTCATGCTTTCATGTCACTAAGCCTCTGATGCAGAAGGTCTCTCAGTCCTGCTTCTGAATCAGATTCATCCGTTTACTCCTGCTCTACCACACCTTCTCTACCACACCTACTCTACCACACCTGGCTAAACTCATCCATTTACCCCTGCTCTACCACACCTGCCTAACTCATTCATCCAATTACCCCACACCTGCTCCACCACACCTGCTCTACCACACCTGCTCTACCACACCTGAGGGCGTTGTGATTGGATGATGACTGCATGATTGAGGTTTCTCGGAGAAGAAGAGGAGAGAGAGAGAAAGAGATAGATGGATGGAAGTTCACGAAAGTGTTCACCTACGAGCAGAATTTGGAGCTCTGAAATAGAACAGTGGCATTCCCCAATCAGGGTTCTCAAACCTGCTCCAGTGTATGTGATGTCATGTCTTTCTGTTTCAGCACACATGATTAAAGTCATTGTGCAAATGGCATTGAGGCGTTCCATACAACAAGTATAGTTGGACATCCCAGGTTCCAAACGAGTGTTCCTGAGCAGATGGCGTCTTTTCTGGATAAAATGTAAACAAAAAACTGCATCTGGTAAAGCAAACGGGTAGATACGTGAACTGTATGTTTTTACGTTAGGAGTGAACCCTCCAGCGTATTTGTGAGATGCTGAAAGATAAATGCCCCATCAGGCAAGGCTTTAGGGGCAAATGGCTAATGTTGGCAGCAGCTCTGACGCTCTCACAGCCGGGCTGGTGCTAATGTATAACTTGAGATTACACCTCTCAGTAGAGACTTGGGTTGTGTGTAATTGTAGCTTGTGTCAGCTCTTGCTGTTTGCTCTATCACTTTGTGTGTGTGTCAGTCACATTTCTCTGTGTATTGTGACGTACCAGCTCAAAGTACGCCGCATAAATAGGGAGACCACGCGCAATTTCAATAATAATAAGTTAATTTAATAAAGAATAGTATAAGGTTAACACAGACTAGAAATAATAAAGCATTAAAGATTAGCTAAGTGTGGTGTACGTCAGTGTAAAGGAATAACCAAAATGTGGTGTGGATCAGTATAGGAGAAACCAACAAATCACAACAGAAGCCAAAAACCGCGAGGAGGAGAGAGAGACCGCCATGTTGGAATCGTAGCCTTTATATCCTCCAGCCAATCACGCGCACCTGAGCAGAGACAAGGACAAAAGCAATATTCCCATCTGCCCGTGGGCGGGGTTAGCTGGGCCGTCACAGTATGTGTGTGTTGGTCTCTCGCTCTCTCGCTCTCTGTGTGTGTGTGTGTGTGTGTGTTGGTATCTCTCTCTCTCACTCTGTGTGTGTCTGTGTGAGTGCAAATTGATGTATGCTTTTTAGAGAGGGGTGAATGGCTGTTCATCTGCACTGTATGTCACAAGCGAGTAAGACCGAGTACAAATATATGAGGAAAAGGGATTCAGAAAAGGTGGGTGCGTGTGCGTGTGTGTGCATGTGTGTGTCAGTGTCTCTCCGTGCGTGTGTGTGTGCGTGCTAGAGAACGGGAGAGTTGAGACATGAGGAGCTTCCCAATAGTGCGTCAGTGGAGGTGCTGCAGGAATCCCCCAGCATTAGCATGCAGAACATGACTTTTACATTTAGAGAGAGAGCTAGAGAGCTAGAGAGGGAGAGAGTGATATATGCATGTGCACACACACACACACACACACACACACACACACACGCAGACAGACAGACAGACAGACAGACAGAAAAAGAGAGCAACACACACACACACACAGAAAGACACGGACACACACATGCACACACACGCAGACAGACAGCTAAAGAGAGAGCAAGACACACACACACACACTGCATACAAATTACACATTACATATTCTGCACACACGTATGCGTCATCATGTGGCCCAGCGCATTACCTTAATGTGCTGTTAAGCTCATAACACGAGTAGCGATAGATTTGTAAGAAGCCTACGCCATGTCTCTATTCTCTGCTTGCATGACCGTTAAATGTGAGTGATGGAGCCACCAGGGTAATTCCTCGGCTTTGAGTAGATTTATTGATCGGTGGCCGGATAACAGACAACAGTGAAAGTGATCAACGTTTTATTTGCCTCGTCTATTCATTTGTATACCTTTGTTACATTGCACTCGAGCATTAGGACAGATGAGCTAGAATAACAACAGTGGACTACAGGGAATGAATGTTTTTCTGGATCTGTCTGTTTATGATAAATACAGTGTCTGGTGTGGATTTCTGATCTTGGTTCTTCACTTGGGGTTCTCGGTTGGTTGGTTGGTTGGTTGATTTGTATGGTGTGTGTGAAGCTGCGTTAAAATCACATTTAAAAGTACGTTATATGAGGAATTCATCTGGATGTTCTTCCAAGCGGTCTGTTTTTCTCTCTCTTTCTTTGTGTGATGCTATGTGAGTCATGAGGCTGATGTGATTCGGACAGTGCACAACTGGACCTGCAGCTAAGGGCAGTGTGTGAGTCTGTGTGCGTGTGCATGCGTGTGTCTGAGTGTGTGTGGGTCTGTGTGTGTGTCTGTGTGTGTGTGTGTGTGTGTGTGTGTGTGTGTGTGTCTGTCTGTCTATGTGTGTGTGAGTGTGTATGTGTGGGTGTGTCTCTGTGTGTGGAGGACAGTGAGGGCCTGGAGGAGGACATACACACACACACACACACACACACACACACACACACACACACACACACACACACACACACACACACACACACACACACACACACACACACTGGCACTGAGATACACATGCTGTTATACTAAGTCATACACACTAAGTCACATTGATGCCAGTACACTAGTGGGTATCACACACACACACACAGACACCAAGTCACATTGATGCCAGTACACTAGTGGGTATCACACACACACACACACAGACACCAAGTCACATTGATGCCAGTACACTAGTGGGTATCACACACACAAACACACACACAGACACCAAGTCACATTGATGCCAGTACACTAGTGGGTATCACACACACACACAGACACCAAGTCACATTGATGCCAGTACACTAGTGGGTATCACACACACACGCAGACGCACACGCTCACGCAAATGCACACACACGGATAACAGAATAGTTAACTAACACAGAGCTACTCATAGTCTAAAGCTTCTACTTACACAGTCTTTCATGCCAGACTTTGTATAAATTGTCTGTCTCTGTGCTGAATTGTACTTGTCTGTGCCAGGAGAAGTGTCTCCTCTGAGTGGTAATGCACAGTGCACATTTTACATTTGCACATTAATAGCAATATTTTGAATTAAAGTTAAAGATATATATTGTATATATAAAATACTGCTGCTAAGAAGGAGAATCATGTTCACTGACACCTAAAACAACTAAATTAAACTGCAACATTGGATACGGAAATGAAATTTCCCAAATTCAGTGAATATGCCTCGGTGTAATCCATTTGATCACTGTAATTAGCTAAAGTGCTCACTGGCCTGTTTCCAGTCACACTCTCTTAAGTTTCATTGAAAGTACGCAAACACACATTACACAATGCCAGCTAAGTAACATTTTTAAGATTTTTAAATAAATTATTAGACGGCCTGGGCCACTGCATAAAGAGGCAAGCTGAGTCTTCACATTCACTGTGGCCATGTCTCGCCAGAGTGCAGCATACATTACATTTCAGTGTATTCACATTTACATTTAGTCATTTAGTAGATGCTTTTGTCCAAAGCGACGTACAAGGGAGAGAACAGTCAAGCTACGAGCAATAGAGACCTAGTGTAACAATAAATACTATTTTACATAAGAAAAAGAAAAAAAAATTGCAGAAATGTAACTGCTGTAAGTGCAAGTTAAGTACTAGTAGAAGTGCAAGTTAGGAAGGGAGGTGCTCTCTGAAGAGTTGGGTCTTCAAGAGCTTCTTAAAGGTAGAGAGGGACGCCCCACATTTCAGTGTATTCATGTAGCAAATGCTTGTATCCAAAACGAATGACACAGTACAGTTATGCAACTTTATCCATGTGTGGACTTTCAGGACCGTGGTGTTGTTAGGACATTGCCGTACTAGAAGAGTACAAGTACAACAGGAATCATTACAGTCGAGTTGCAGCAAAGCAACTGAGCAGATCCTGGAGTCAAAAACAATACAGATGAAGACATAGACTTGGCTGTAGCCACTGACACTTAGTTTACACACGCTGGAGTTATGGGTGTGACGCACGCAGTGATGGCGAGTCATATTTGCTTTAGTGTGAGGAGATGGACACCATGACTGAGGTCAGTACTGTGAGGACGTGGCGAAGAGCTGCGTGAAACAAGCAGCACTATAGGACAGCTAAAGACAGAGAGGAAGAGTACATTTACATTTAGTCATTTAGCAGGCGCTTTTGTCCAAAGCGACGTACAAGGGAGAGAACAGTCAAGCTAAGAGCAATAAAAAGCATGGTGTAACAATAAATACTACTTTACATGAGAATTAGAAAAACAACGACCTAGAAAAAAGGAAAAAGAAGTGCAGGAATGTAACTGCTGAAGTGCAAGTTAAGCGCTGGTCAGGTGCCAGTTAGGAGGGGAGGTGCTCTCTGAAGAGTTGGGTCTTCAAAAGCTTCTTGAAGGTAGAGAGGGACGTAAAAGTGTGTGTGTGCTCAGGACTGTCAGAATGAATACAGTTCAGCGGTTCCCAAGGATACCTACAGCTACTGTGACAATAACATGAACTTATCAGCATTGAGGTTAGCAAATGTTGCATTACTGAAATAGATTAATTAGACTGAAATAGTGAGGTTACTGTGTATTGCAATACTAACTAACTAGTGTTTTAGTTTCATATAACTTTCATACAGAATAAATACAAGTATTAATAAATGATCTGCTACCAAATGTCTCAATTCTTACTAATGTTCCAAAGTATTCTGGGCAAAGATACTATAGCCACAATTACAGTAATCTAAATTGCTCAGCATAGAGAAATACTGTACTGTGAACTATAGCGTACTACTAACTAACTAGTGTAGGTCTAACATAACCTACATACAGAAGAAATGAAGTCTTACAAAAAATGTCTTGATTTTAACTGAACACTGCTTATTAATTATTAATGTTTCAAAAGTGGATGATTTCCGTCACGAGTTCCAGAGTCACCGCGAACGGGAAATGGGGGCGATGAGGTCAGTCATTACCGTTAGCAGCATCGTCCCATCCATCTCGGTGATTAGTCTGGGCTAACACCGCCTTTCCTGACCAGCGTGACAGACAGACAGACAGACAGAACCTCCCCTGCAGTGGGAGTCAGGCATGACTGGCATGGACGCTGTTTAACAGCAGCGTTACCCGAGGCTGGATGAGATGTAGGTTAGGGAAAGAGGAAATCGCCTGCAGTGTTATACAGCACCAAACTGCAGTTTGATTACACGCACTCAAGCAGCCCATAAAAAATATCGGTCCAGGACACGGATGTGACCTAAAATGTCGAAAAGCGTCAGGAAGTAAATGGTTCCGTTTGGTAAGGACTAGAATCTTAAGCTAGAAACTGAATATAAGCTATTTTGAGGGCATTTAAAATGTCAATTTACTGAGTTACTGTGGATGGGGAAATTGGAACATTTCATTTTCTATTACAGTCTCTCTCATTATCCTGAATGCCATTTTTTTTTCAGTTTGCCAACCCCTACCACTGGGAGAGAGTAATTATTTTAAGTCTTCACTCTGAGCTTTAAGGAGGATGAAAAAGCATTTCCTACAATATTAATCCCTCTCCTTGGAAATACAGAGGCAACCTTCAATTCAGTGTTTACCAGCAAAATTATTTTCTGGTATTCTTGTTTTTTTCCTGTTATAATAACCAATTTCATGCTGTGAGGAACCAGTTTTTTCTCTCTCTGCATGAGATCACGACTAACAGCTATCAGCGCTGGAAAATCTATTTGATGCCTGCGGGAATGAGGATTAGCCTTTACTGTGCTAACCTGCTGACCTCTGCGACCCTCTCTATACCCCTCACTAATCCTCGTTCCCACTGTGGGCCTACGGCACAGTTGTCACCCTCAGCCCTCAGGTCTGTACCTTCACCGGAGGAGGTCAGTTGGGACTATAAAGTCTGCACTAAACAGCATTAAACCATAGGCACTGGGGGATTACATGAGATACATAGATAGATAGATAGAGAGAGAGAGAGAGAGAGAGAGAGATAGATAGATGGAGAGGTGGAAGGATCATAGATACATAGATGGCTAAATAGTTACATCGATAGATGGATATATAGTTACATAGATAGATAGATGGATGGATAGATATATAGGTAGATGGATGGATAGATATATAGATAGATGGATGGATAGATATATAGATAGATGGAGGTGTGGAGGGTTAAAAAGGCTAAATAGTTACATAGATAGATGGATGGATGGATCGAGATGGATGGATGGATGGATAGAGAGATGGATGGATGGACAGACTGGTGTAGTGACACTAAGAGAGAGGAGGAAGTCTGCGTGTCTGTTTTCCCTGCATATTAAGATGTGAGTCTGTTTACTGTAGTGACGTCAATGGTGACCTGTTGGCACTGAACGCTACTGGGAGGAAATGGGCACAAATTGGGTTAGATGTTTTTCACGCTGGGCACCACAGTCGCTACACACCAGAGACGAGTGCTAGCATCCCTGGAGAAAACAGAGGGAGAGATAGAGAGAGAGAGGAAGAAGGGAGAGAGAGAGAGAGGGGGAAGGAGAGAGATCACTGTATGGAGATCGGAGAGATAGCAGCGTTAGGAGAAAACAAAGTAGAAGGGAGAGAAGCGGAGAGCAAGGAAGGGATGACCACATAGAAAAAAGATGAGCAAAAGAGAGAGGGAAACAGAAGAAGGAGAGAAAAAGTGATGGCTACATTCAAAAATGAAAGACAAAGAGAGATAGTAGGAGAGAGTGAAAGAGAGACAGTAGGAGAGAGTGACACCTAAAGAGAGACTGAGAGAGCGATCGATCAGTGCTTGGAACATGGATCTCCCTCTCTCTCCTTCCTCTCTCTCCTCCTCCCTATCTCCCCACTCTCCTTCTCTCTCTCTCTACCTCCCGCCCCCCTCTCCCCTTTCTCTCACCCTTTCTCTCACCCTCTCTGTCCTCCTCCCTATCTCCCCCTGTCTCCTTCTCTCTCTCCCCTCTCTCCCATCCCCCCCCCCCCCTCTCTCACTGAGGTATGGCATCAGGTCTGTGGTGGTCAGTGTCCCGTCCCCCCCCCCTCTCACTGAGGTATGGCATCAGGTCTGTGGTGGTCAGTGTCCCCCCCCCCCCCTCTCTCTCTGAGGTATGGCATCAGGTCTGTGGTGGTCAGTGTGTTCTGCCCTCCTCCCTGTCTCTCCCACTTTACGTGATAAATGGCAAGCCAGCGCCAGCGGCCTGTACTGATGTCACCGTGACGACCCCCCAAAAAAAACTCGCTCACACAAACAAACACCGAGCACGGGAGCGAAATGTCAACCACAACAACAGAGTGTTGTCCGGTGCACGTGTGTGTGTGTGTGTGTGTGTGTGTGTGTGTGTGTGTGTGTGTGTGTGTGTGTGCGTGCACGTGTGTGTGTGAGAGAGCAGTTTCTCTGTTTGTGTAAACCCATAGAGATAAAGAGGTCTTGAGTCTAAGTCTGTTAACAACTGTCCTTGTGGTCCATAAGACAAGCAGAGATTTAGACAATCAGTGTGTGTGTTGTGATCAGGTCATTGGACATGACTATTGCTATGTTATATCTGACCCATAATGGCCTGAGGAGAGTCTTTTTGTTCCAGAATGTGTTGTCGTGACTGAGGTCTGTGTGTGTGTACATGCATGCATGTGAGTCTGTATGTGTGTGAGTGCACATATGTGTGTGTGTGTGTGAGTGTGGGTGTGTGTGTCGACAGGTGCACATACATGTCTATGTGCGTACACGTATGTGTGTGTGTGTGTGTGTGTGTGTGTGTGAGTGAGTTTGTATGTGTGTGAGTTCACGTGTGTGTGTGTGTGTGTGTATGTGTGTGTGAGTGTGGGTGTGTATGTGTCGACACATGCACATACATGTCTATGTGCGTACACGTGTGTGTGTGTGAGTGAGGTTGTGAGAGTGTCAGCGTGTTTCTTTTGTAAGCCATGCCGTGCGTGATGTGGGTGTGGGGGTGGAGGGAGTTTTCTGCTGCAGTGTGTGTCGCCCCTGCGCACGACCACGCAAGCTGCTCTCCTCCGTACGGGAGGGGAGAGGAGGAGGACGTGAGGGGGGGGGGGGTTGAAGAAAGGAAAGAGGGAGAGAGGGAAGGAGGGAGGATGAGCAGAAAGGGGGATGACTCAGACTGGCTCAGAGATCAGAGCACTTCAGCTAGCCCCTTAGCCTGCTGGCAAGATGGGACCCCTGGGGAGAGAAAGAGGGAGACAGAGAGAGAGAAAGAAAGAAAGAGAACAGACAGACTGACAGATAGAAAGGTAGATATATAGAGAGAGAGAGAGAGAAAGACAAATCAGCAGAAAGAGAGACACACAGGCAGACAGACACACAGACAAAGAGTCTACAAGACAGACAGGGAGAGGGATGGGGAGACAAATAGAGACGGAGAGGACGACAAAGACAGACAGACATAGAGAGATAAAGTAGAGGGAGAGAGGAGAGGGGTGGATGGGGGAGGGAAGAAAGACGTCGTGAGTGAAAGCATGATGATACATATCCATCTCCCACAGTGGCGCAAAACCTTCATAAAACATGAGGCGTGGGAGTGTGTGTCTGTGTATGTGTGTGTGTGGTGAGGGGGGTGGCACTGGTGTATGACCAATGTCTGTGTGTGTGTGTGACAGCCACTAGGCTACTGTGGTTTGGTGAGCGTGATGCTTTTGTTCTGTGTGGGTGTGTGTGTGTTTTTTTCCCATCTTTTTATGAATGGAGTCCTGCAGCTGGGCGGAGCCTGTAACCGTGGAGCTATGAGGTGATGTCATCATCGGTGCATGAATGAGCTTCGGCACCAGCCCTCACAGATGTGGGAAAAACCTTCAGAATGGAGATTACCCAACCCACACACACACACATGTACACACACACACACACCAATCAATCATCAGACCCCCACGCTCAGCCCACTCAATAACGCACAGATATGTGAGAGTGCGCACGCACACACACACACACATCTCTTTATTTCCCAGCTCTCCTCACACCCACCTGCCCTCCTATCAGATCTGCTGTGCTGGAGGGAGTGAGATGGGCGCTTGCTGACGCCATTACTCCCTCCCCCTCTACCTCTCTCTCTCCCTCCCTCTCTCTCGCTCTCTCCCTTCTTCTCTCTACCTCTCTCTCTCTCTCTCTCTCTCCCTCCCCCCTTTCACTTGCTTGGCGTCACTACAAGAACAGCATGAATTATCCATGTGGGAGATTGAACTGCTGCTGCTGCTGCTGCAGAGGCTCCCCGGCTCGCTAGAAACACGCGCACCCTCGCACACGCACGCCGACACACGCCGAAACACACGCGCAGGCACGCCTGCAGATAGAGGTGCGCGTGTGTGTGTGTGTGTGTGTTCACGGAGGATAACGGATAACGCAGCAACGGCAGATAAAGAGGAGAGACAGGATTTTCATTTTCCCATCTCCCATCCGACATCATTCCAGAGGAATTGGACAGCAGCTCTCTTTTTCACCTCCTCTCTATCCATCTATCCCCCCTTCCTCTCTCTCTCTCTCTGTCTTTCTCTATCTCTCTCTGTCTCTGGCGCACCCGCGCTGAAGAGCCGGCATGTTCTGCTTCTGTCTGCAGAGTCCCCTGCTGAAGCTCCAGGCGCTGGATGGGGACGGCTGCCCCTCGCCGGGGGACTCCCCCGAGGACGAGGCACCCTGCCTGGGCACGAAGGAGGGGCCGCCAGACCAGGGCCCCTCCTGCTGGAGCCTCGGAGGCGAGAGGGACAGGGCGAGGGAGAACAGCCCCCCAGGTAAGGAGATGCATGCCATCACACACACACATACACAGCACTCACACGTACACACAGAATCTTTCGTTTCCTCTCTCTCTCTCTCTCTCTCTCTCTCTCTCCGTCTATCTTAATGTTGTTCACTTTCTCTCACCGTCTACATCTTTCTTCCTCTTTCCTCTCTCCTTCTCAAATTCACATGTTCAAATTCAAAGGTGCTTTATTGGCGTGATAAATAGGGCACTTGTATTGCCAAAGCAGTCATTCAACACAAGGAACAGGAAATCAAAACATTCAAATGTCTCTCTCTCTCTCTCTCTCTCTCTCACCCACTCACTCACTCACTCACTCTCTCTCTCTCTCTCTCGCTGATAACAACATGACAATTGCCTTGCAGATGGTATTAAGAGCATATGTGTGTAAATATGTGTGCACGTGTGTGTGTGTGTGTGTGTGTGTGTGTGTGCCTACACGTATGTGCGTGCCTACACGTGTGTGCTTGTCAGCCCGACTGTAGCATTCCATTACATCTCAAGGGTTAAGGTTAGCTTACAAAAGCCTTCATTCAATTCAGCTGCCGAAGTACTTGGGGGGTCTTGCTGCTTTTGACATCATTAACAATCAATACCTGTCATTTTAGGTCATTCAAGAATAGTGGCATTATACACTAGCAACTCATTAATGTTGCTTTTAAAGGTGGCTATTGTTTGGCTTGTGTGTGTTTGTGTGTGTGTGTGTGTGTGTGTGTGTGTGTGTGTGTGTGTGTGTGTTATGTAGCCTTGAAAAGGGAGCTGGCTCTTTGGCGATGTGCGTGTGTGTGTGTGTGAGAGAGAGAGTGTGTGTCAGCTTTTGGCATGTCCTACTGTAAGGCTCGGCTGCTGCCACCTCACACCGTTTCCTATTTATAACCAGAGCTGCCTGCAACCAACACTCCGCACAACACGACACACACTGCCTGCATGACACATATTCTCTCTCGCTCTCTCTCTCTCTCTCTCTCTGTCTGTTTCTCTCTCTTTCTCATTATCTCTTCTAGTTACCCTCTTTGTCTGTATGTCTGTCTGTTGCGCTCTCTCTCTCTCTGTCTGTCTGTCTTTCTCTCTGTCTGCCCCCCCCCCTCCATTTATATCCCCCTCTCTAACAGCACTTATTCCATCCCATTCTCTTTTCCGTCTGCTCTCTCTCTCTGTTTCTCTCTTAGTGTCTGCCTCTGGCATGTCTGTTTCTCTATGTATCTTAACTGTATCATCTGCTCTATCTCCCCAACACATCCTTTCTGTCTCACACTCATATATATATATATACAGTATATAGACACAGACACACACATGTATATGCTGACAGCAGAAATGTGTTTTGCTGACACTGTTTTTACACTGTACTACACACAGAGAGACACAGTGACACAGTGACAATGCCACGAGCACACACACACACACACACACGCACGCACACAGATACATCTTGTTCTAATGTCTGACACGTGTAGGTGTCATGGTCATCTCCTGTAGTAGATGCCCCGTGTCATATCCTGTCTCACCTTCACTGATAACTTTCATTTCCCTTCTCTCCACCTCTCTGCCCGTCTGTTTTCTCTCTTACTCTCCACTCATCCCTTTCTCTTCACTTTCATTAGCCTGAGAGACTTTTCCTGTTTTCTCTTTTCTCCCTCGCTCCTTCTCCCTTGACTCCTATCCCCTTCTTTCTTCATTTCTATCTGCTTGTCTGTCTTCCACGCCATCTTCTTTCTTGACTTCCGCTAGTCACTTCTTTTTGTCTTTTTTCACATCTTTCATCTTTCATCTCTCACATCTCTTCTCTCTCTCTTCCCTCCTCTGCTCGTCCTTTGGTTCTCTCCATCTTTCTGCTGTTCTGATTACGTCCCTCCCTCCCTCCATTCTCCTCACACGTTTGCCCGTGAAACATCACAGCCAGAAACCAGACAGACCGTTGAAGGTGCTAACATATTCCTCCAAACACGGAGATCTCACTTTCACTCTAAGAGCCTCACTTTCATCACATGTCGGGGATAGTTGCAGTTCCTTAAAGGAATACTGTCTAGTTCCAGTCGACTAGAGTATCGTGTGGACTGTTGAGGGTGCTAACACATGACTCCACTAGAGTATCGTGTGGACTGTTGAGGGTGCTAACACATGACTCCACTAGAGTATAGTATGGACTGTTGAGGGTGCTAACACATGACTCCACTAGAGTATCGTGTGGACTGTTGAGGGTGCTAACACATGACTCCACTAGAGTATCTTGTGGACTGTTGAGGGTGCTAACACATGACTCCACTAGAGTATCGTGTGGACTGTTGAGGGTGCTAACACATGACTCCACTAGAGTATCGTGTGGACTGTTGAGGGTGCTAATTCTTATAGCCTTGCATCTCACTTCAGGGATTTTCACATTCTCTTAAAGAGCTATTATGTCATTGTTGGAGTTATATGCTGGATTCTAACACAAAAAAGGGTCCCTGCACAACAATAACCTCCTCTGAGAGTATCTGCTCGCTTAGTCTCGTTAATCAAAAGGAGTAACAGGAATTACTGAATGACTAATTGTTTCCTTGTTTGCTGGATGTAAAAAATGTTGTACTTACTCACTGATATCGAAAAAAAACCTTGTATTTCGGATTAGCTTACAAAAACCTTCATTCAACTACCTAAATCCTTGAAAGTCTTGATACGTTTGAGTACATTGACAAATCAAAGCTGTGACTTAACGACGAATTAAAGACCAAATTGATTATGTATACTGTGGCACCTCTAAAGCACTCAGACTAAAGTGGAGCTGAGAATAATGTTCTCTGTGTTTACTCAGTGACGTTGGTCAGCTCAGTGCAACAGGTAGCTGGTGGGGAATGTTCCGGCACGACTCCACGCCAACTCAATCTTCCTCCATCTCTCCACAGCCTACAGTCCATAACCCTGCCATTTAGACCGATCTATTTTTGATGAAAAGTGAATGGGAGCTATTCTGGTCTCCCGGGTTCTGTCGTCGTTGCCGTTATGAAATGTTATGAAACATACTAGCATGTAACCAGGGACGACGCATTCTTCACGCACCCTGACTGTGTGTTCAGTTTTAGAGTTTGTCATAGCTATTTGATGTGTGTAAGGTAACAAACGGATTTCACAATGAGGACTGTGGCATTAGCCGAGTGTTTATGAGTACTACTCTTGTAATAGTGTTCTTATGTGTATGCATGCCTCTTCACATTATGTGTGTATGAGTGTGAGTTTGTGTGCATACTTACAGCATATAATGTAGGTATGTGTGTGAGCTTGCATACTTGTCTGTATGTATGTTTGTGTACATTATGCGAATGTATATGTATGTTTACATAAGATATTGTGTATTGTGTGAGTAGGACACTGACATTGTGTATGTGAAATAATCCCCTTGGATTGTGTGTGTGTGTGTGTGTGTGTGTGTGTGTGTGTGTGTGTGTTTACAGAGCCCCAGCCCTTGTTCAGAGGCCCACAGGCAGAGGGATGTTCTTTCGACCAGCAGATGAGTCCTGGACCCAGTCGCATCCTCCATCACATCACCGACGGCAACAGCCCTCTCCCATCGCCACGGTGCCCAAGCCTTAGCCAGAGTCAGCGCTTCAACACAGACCCAGAGATGGCCCCGTCTCCACCCTGCTCCCAGCATCTAATCATGTTAGTCTCACACACACACACACACACACACACACACACACACACACACACACACACACACACACACACACACTCTCTCTCTCTATCTCTTACAAACACGCACACATTTGAACAACACCCTTACACTGTAAGTGCATTGATGCATGCACCTAACAAGACATTTCACAACACTCACTCACAACCCATTTGCAACACATTCAGCACCAGTATTAAAGCATGTTTCTCTCTCTCTCTCTCTCTCTCTCTGACACACACACACACACACTAACACACGCGCACACTCTAACACAAATCACTCTTTCTGGTTAAATCATGTGGGGTTATCTGCTATCTCTGAAGCAGTCAGTTCACTGAGCTAGATAGCAGCTCTGCAGGGGGCCCCATGTGATTTCCCCGCACTCTTTGCTAATCACTGTAATCAGCCATCACCCCCTCGCCACTGCTGATCTGTGTGTCCTAGTGCACTTACACAGCCTGGGTTTGTTGCCAAGTCTACATATGCATGTGTGTGTGTGTGTGTGTGTGTGTGTGTGTGTGTGTGTGTGTGTGTGTATGTGTATGGATGGTTGGATGGATGGACATGTCTTTTTGTGTGGAAGACAGAGAGGGAGAGAGCATATGCATGTATCTGAGAGAGAGAGAGAGAGAGAGAGAGAGACTGAGAGAGTGAGAGAGAGAGTGAGAGAGTGAGAGAGTGAGAGAGTGAGAGTGTGTGTGTGTGTGTGTGTGTGTGTGTGTGTGTGTGTGTGTGTGTGTGTGTGTGTGTGTGTGTGTGTGTGTCTGAAAGAGGGGAAGTGAATGAAAGCTACAGAAAGAGAGAGAGACAGGGAAACTGTTTGTATGCAGCCTTGTGATGTCGGATGATTGACACCCTGTTTATTTCTCTCAGTTTATTAAATGTTTATGTGTTATGAGTCTGTCTGTGACTGCTTGGATATGAACTTGTGAAGTCTATGTGCAAATGTTTATGTTTGTTAAGTGTGTGTGTGTGTGCGGCGGCACCTGTTCATGCCCGCGTGCCCATATGCTGGAGCAGCTTTGCCCTAACGGTGCCATGTCTCTCCCAGGGCCAGGGGTATCGCCAGGACAGACGCGGAGGAGGTGGCAAAGGACACACCCTCCATCCCTCTGCTCACCAAACACATCCAGGCCCTTAAGAGGAAGATCCGCAAGTTCGAGGAGCGCTTTGAGCAGGAGATGAACTACAAGGTATTCACCTCAGCATCCCCCACGTACATACACACACAGTGTGTGAGTGTGACTGAGGGCCGTCACTATACAACTCTGGAAAAAAGAAAAATTAAGATCAGCTTAATATAAGATAAGATAAGATCTTAAATCAGCTTTTGTCTGTCTTCCAGTGTTGAATTCAAACACAAGCCCACCTTAATCTTATTAATGAGGTAGCGATTGGGTAGCGATTAGATGATCACCTGAACCGAAGCTTATTTAATCAGGAAAAGTACAAACACCACTGCTCTGGCCATCACTGTCCTTCTGTAATAAGACCAGCTGGACAGTAAAATAAGTGCTAGCAGTACCTCAGAAGGAATGGGAATAAAATAAATGACTAATGACCATCTCACGGGAGTTGAAAAGAAAAGGTTTGGGTGAGGAAAAGAAGGGTTTAATTTTGGCTTTACTGGCAGAGGGGATACAGAGAGCAAGGTCAAGCAGCAGATGACAAAGCCACGGACCGGCAGAGGGCGAAAACAACCCTCCACTGACCAGGATGACCGCCAACTCATTTGAATGTCACGCAACAACCGCAGGATGACGTCACGTAACCTACAAAAACAACAGCAAACGGCAGCTGGGGTGAGGTCGGTTCCAAACAGGCTCCTCCTCATTCGTCAATAAGAGGCAAAGAAGATCCAGGCTGAGGTTTGCAAAAGACCGTAAGGATTGGACCATAGGGGACTGGAGTAAGGTTATCTTCTCTGATGAGTCTAGTTTTTCAGCTTTGCCCATCACCTGGTCGTCTAATGGTTAGACCTGGAGAGACGTGTAAGCCACAGTGTCTCACACCCACTCTGAAATTCGGTGGAGGATTGGCGATGATCTGGTGGTGCTTCAGCAAGGCTGTAATTGGGCAGGTTTGTCTTCGTGAAGGATGCATAAATCAAGCCACCACGTACGAGGATATCCTGGGAGAAAACTTGCTTCCCTCTGCTCTGACCATGTTCCCCAACTCTGAGGATTGTTTTTTTTTTTTGGAAGGACAATGACTTGCCACACAGTCAGGTCAATCAAGCACCATATTAATATTATCCTAGGTGTGGATGGAAGACGACCAGTCCCCAGCCCCATGGATAACCTCTGGAGTGTGATCAAGAGCAAGATGGGTGGTCACAAGCCATCGAACAAAGCCGAGCTGTTTGAATGTTTGTGGCATGAAGTTACCCAACACCAATGTGAAAGACTGGTGGAGAGCATGCCCAGACGCATGAAAGCTGAGACTGAAAATCAGGGTTATTCCACCAAATATTGATTTCTGAACCCTCTTCCTAGGTCGCCAAGGTCTGAAGACCACTGCAACTTTTTTGATATTTTGACCAGCTGTCATTTTCTGCAAATAAATGCTCTGACAATATTTTTATTTGGAAGAAGCGTTGTCAGTAGTGTATGGAGTAAATCAAAAATGTTAATTTTACTCAAAGGCATACCTATAAACAGTAACTCATAATTTAGTATTGGCCTTATTTGATTATATGTTGGTCTGACTGCCTTACCAACATGACTCTGGCTCTTTGGTGTTCAGTGTGCAGGATTAATGCCCCAGAGGTCTGTGTTTTAGGCCAGTTAAGGTGACTGCTATATTCCTTCCCCACTGTGATCTTGCAGACACTGTCTTTGGTCTTTCAGACACAAAGATAAACACCATTACAGAGGCACACTCATGGGAAATGCCTCCTCTCTTGCCTTGCGTGAAGCAAAAGTTGCACTAATACTCTGAGCGCCTACTAATGAGCTGGACTGTTAAAGCACTTAAAACTTTATAACTGGGCTTCTTCCCAGGCAAAGAATCTTGACCTTGTTAGTTGTGTTCACTCTTCACTTCTTTTATATTTATCTATATGAAATGACGAACCCAAACATAGGACATAGAAACACACATAACTGCATTTATTACAATGTCTAAAAAGCAGAGCTCAAAATATAGATGATTCTCATCCTCCACAGTATACATGTGTTATGTACAAGACGTACACATACTTTCATTAGCTGGGTTTCCATCTGAAGCTAATTAATGCAAATTCTGACTATTCGGATAGGAAATCCTGAGTGGAAGTCAAATAAGAAATCGATTCGCTAGAGGAGGGTGGATTAACTCCTGATTTGCATAAGGTGTAATGTGATTAAAGTTGATGGAAACAGTTTTATTTGCATCAAATCGCATTTGTTAAGGTTTTATTGCGTGTTCCCATTATAGTTGCTCTGACAACCTCAAGTTTGAACCCTCGGCTGTTCACAAATCCTCCCTTGATTAGGAGTGTGGATTTATATACACATCTACTGTATATTCCGTTTCAGCATATGTATTACGCAAATATGATGCACTGCAGAACCATTCTTCAGTTCTAGAACTTTCCCTGAAACTGTGCCAGGCACTTAGAACCGGAATAGGCCCGTTGGCACCTGCAAGTTATGAGTCAGGTCTATAAAATGTATTGCCGCAGTAATGAATAATATCACAAGACAGCCATGAGAACGGAGAGGACCTCGTTTTAGCCGCTCGTTACGAGGTGTCGTCTCACATTTATGAAGCGCTGATGTCTGGCTGTCTGGCCTGTCTTCTGCTTCTTAACGAATGGCCTGAGATACGCTGACGTCAGAGGCCCAGTAACCCAGTCTGTTTCCTGTCCGAATAGATTCCAGCATGTTTGGTTAAAGACATTACCACAAAATGCCTGTATTCATTGTTTTTTTAAATGTATTGCTGTTCTGAATATGTATTCTCACACTCACCTTCCCCCTGTAGAGAATGCACTGTAGTATAGATCCATACAGTTAGCTCTTCACTCAGCAGCTTAGACCATTATCCCTTCATACGCCCTCCGTGCAAACATGGAGGTCAATTTCAGGCCAGCATTTGCAATTGACTGCATTCCTCTTTAAAATCTCCTTTTTTATTTTTTAAAGTGAAGGTACTCTCAGTGGTTATGTTAGGACAGGGCTGACACAGAAAAGAAGGGATAGAGAGAGAAGAGAGGGAGGAGAGGATAACCTGCTGTGGATGCCTAATGAGAGCCATGCATATCTTGGCAGAAATAACTGCTGAAAGAGTGACTTCGCTTTTTATCAGAGGCTCTTAAAATATACCGACTCGCCATGACTTAAAAGGTAATCTAAAGCTGGTTTTGTCTCTCTGTAGCTCAACTTATACTGCCTGAGTTCCTCCAGAGATTTGATGCCCAGTAAACCACAATTAAATGTGGGTTGCAGTAGGCCTACACTCCCATGGTAATGTAGCTAGGCATCAGCTGATCTGAATCAGGGTTAGATTCATTGGCCTGTTTCCTGAAAGACTCAATATAAATGCAGGCTTAAATTCAGGCCAAGACATCCATCTCCTTCCTGGCAAATTCGGGGGTTCAAAACCACAACTCCTGATCCTCATTTTTACTCTCTTGTTCTCTCTCTCTCTCTCTCTCTCTCTCTCTCTCTCTCTCTCCTTAGCCCTCACACAACGACAAGTCAGCCAATCCTGAGATCCTGCGTCTGATGGGTGAACTGGCCAAAACACGCAAGCAGCTGAAAGGTGAGCTTCGTTCAGGTCTCCATTTTAACCACTCGCGTAGTTGGGTCGGTCAGGCCAGAGCAGAGCTCCCACCATCTGTGTGCTATCACAGAACAATGGCGGATTAAATATTTTTCACCACACCTTTATTTTCAGAAAGCAGCTCAAATAGCCCACTTTGTTAGTTATTGCAAATGTGGTTTTCATTTTAGAAAGCTTGGCAGTTTTTTTAAAAAGTTTTTTTGGAGAGTTGTCCAAGTCTGATTCAGTGACCTGACCTCAGCTTTGATAGAATTACAGACTGGTATTTCAAGTAGGCCTCAAAACTGGTGCAGCATTTCATTGTGCACCTAAGATACTGTAAAACGTCCTGCCCTAATGCAAATAGCTACAATCATATCCTGCATATGCTTAACAGTGAAAAGTGTCATTTGATATAATGACATAATTTTTAACTATGTAAAAAAAGAGAGGAAAAAAACCCTTTACAGCTCTATTAACCTAACCTTCAATGTGATCAAACCAATTTACACAGTCAATAGCCTGGAGACACGACCCGACTCTGAACCTCTGAATTCTGAAATCCATAGTCTATGAATAGTCTATGAATTGGCATCTATTTATAGAAGTGAAACGCTTCCTTTCAACTCTAATGTTAATTAAACAAACGTAGTCAAAACAAACGTAGTCATAAGCAGTGATGATCAAGCAGTGATGATACAGATGATACAAGCAAGCAGAGACGCCAGCTGAATTTAAAGTTCATTGTTCAGTGCAATCACATTATGATGTTGACGTCATCGGCAGAGCTGCGGTTGAAGCAGTCGGTGGAAGATCTGGCCGACCCGGAGAGCGGCAGGGGGGAAGACAGCAGCAGCAGTGGCAGGTCCACTCATCACCACGAGGGGGCGCTGCAGACTCAGCAGCAGCCACATCAGCAACAGCAGAGGCCGGCTCTGGAGGAGACGGTGGACTCGCTGCTGAAGCGACTCAAGGAGAAGCGCCAAGCCCTCGGCCTCCCGGAGAACATGTTGGTGAGCGAGCGCCGCCTTCTGTGCCCACCGTCTGTTTATGGCCTCTTTGTTGATGCGTTGCCATGGCGCTCTGGGTGTACAGTATATGTGATTAATGTCAGCAGCACCTGCCTCTCGGTCGAGTGTTTGTCTGCTCGTGTGGTTGTGTGCTCCGCGTGAGGTGATTGAACGCCATCCAACAGCATATTTCTGTTGTCCGCAGGATATGACACACGGGCAGATGGCCCTGGAGAAGATGACCCTGCAGAAGTGCTTGCTGTACTTCGAGAGCCTGCACGGCCGCCCCGTAAGACACCATTGCCTTTTCAAGCATGCTTTAGTACACATGTCATGTATTTGTTATTCCCACTCTACACCTATTCACTATAGGGTCTATAAGGTCCTGATCTGGTGATCCATTCTAGATCATTCTAGTCCATTCTAGAATTTACTACTAACCTCCTCTGGATACATTAGTTCTTTCCTGCCCCACATCCTGCCTCTGGCAGATGGGCCTCCCTTTTGAACTGGGTTCTGCTAGAATTCTTGTGTGCCCCTGTATGCTTGGCGTTCAGGCCACAGGGCCTTGAGACAATGTTAAATTTCATTGGCAGTGTATAAAAAACAAACTGAATAAAATGACACCTTTAAAAAATATATTTATTCTGAATATATGTAAAATAATATGCCATATTTCTGTCCATGACACGCCTTGGATTGGGTTTCGGGAATATGGTTTCATCGCTCCTCTCTCTCACAGGGTACGAAGCAAGATAAAAACCTGGTCAAGCCGTTGTACGACCGCTACCAGATGGTGAAGCGCCTCCTGTGTGCATCCTCGCCCATCACCACCATAGTGAGTGCCCGTCCTCACGCTGCCACGCTCTTTACCAGAGCCAGCTCCACCAGTGAGCCAGTGCCTATCTCATGCCGAAAATCACCAAACAGGCAGCCAGTGTTCCCACAGGGGACATATTTCACTGTGACACCTCACGGCAGGAAGCAGAGTCAGGGTACTTGGGTTGGCCGTGCTCACACTTAGTTCTGCACCCTCAAAAGCATACACACACTTACAGTATGTAGGCATGGAATATCACACACACACACACACACACACACACACACACACACACACACACACACACACACACACACACACACACACACACACACACACACACACACACACACATTTACACAAAGGCAAATGCAGACACACCCACAAACACACTTGAAAGGTTACTCACATACACTCATATGCTCTCACACTGTACATCTAAAAACCATGGGTTGTCATATAGATTAATTGTACAACTACACTTCTCACTGTCTCACTCTCTCCTCCACACGTCACAAAGACACACGCACACACACACATACAGAAACACACCCCCACACACACACAACACACACACACACACATGTTGGGCTTGTGGGTGTGTGACAGGTGTCGGCTCAGCTTGCCCCTGTGTTCTGTGCGTAGGAGGAGGAGGAGGGCTCTGATGAAGACTGCGTGACGGAGCTGCCGACGGAGCCGTATGGGCCAGAGGGGCCTGTGCACACTGAAGAAGAGGGCGACAGCGACCCGGCCTTCGTCTCTCCGATGGACGAGGTCAAAGCCGTTCGGCATACGCCCCGGGCGCCTGTAACCATGGCGAACCTGCACGAGGCCTCCAGGTATGATCATGAACCCTGAACCCTACCCCAAAATCTAGCCTAACATTTAATCTAAAGAACTTACACTCAACTAGTTAATGTCTACTACTACAGTATATATACTCTATATAATCTTAAATGCCGGCAATATTGGCTAATTTAGTTTATCTTTTAAACCTCTATTAAACTAATTAAACAATGTAGTTGTTCCATTAGGTTGTCAGGCTGTTAGGCAATGCCTAATGTTTGTATTGTGTGTATGTTGTCTGTGTGTGTGTGTGTGTGTGTGTATGTGTGTTGCAGGTCGGAACTTCTTGCATGCATGAGGGAAACACGAGTAGAGAAGAGGAGGCAGAGGAAGGCCCTTCGTGAGTTTGAGGACAACTTCAGTCGCCAGATGGGAAGGTAGGGACTCACACACACACACACACACACACGCACATACACACACAACCCATGCACCACAGATATGGATGGACAAGCAGCCAGTTTGGGTTTAAACACATCTTTTAATGAGCAGTATATGTTAACTTTTGGCTTTTCCAAACAAACAATCAAACGAACATGAACAGGAAGAAAGCGAGAATAAAAGTCAAGACACAGGTCCACCAAAAAACGAAACCAAACCAAAACGAACAAAAAAAAGAGTCTATTTTGCTGGACTGCATGGCTACTATGTTACACAAAATAAACAGAGCAGGAAAAAGGAGGAAGCAACGAAGAAAGATAAATGCTTACGACTCTATACACAAACGTCTCTACAGACGTGTCGATGAACAACAACAAAAGAATATAGAATTTTATCTTCCATTCCTCAGCTATCCCTAGATGTACAAAACTAGCTCAGTAGTAAGGCAACGCAGGGGTTACATCGCATTTACTCATGGTTGTGATCTCACTTCCTACGGTTGTGATCTCTCTGTTTTGTTAGTTGTAGTTAGTTTCATGTGTGTGTAAGTGTGTTTGTTTGTGTGTTTTAAAAGGACGCCGCAGAAGGAGGACCGCATTCCTTTGGCTGAGGAGTACCAGGAGTACAAGACCCTCAAAGCCAAACTGCGCTTGCTGGAGGTTCTGCTTAGCAAACAGGAAACCACAAAGACAGTGTGAGGGAATTTCTCTCTCCTTTCTTTTTTTCCCATGCCTCTTTTTCTCTCTTTCCCTCTCTCGCTCTCTTTTATAAGTACAGATTGAATGAACTCAGTGGATGGACCAAAATATTTTTTTTGTTCTTTTTTTTTTGTATTTGACATGTTTGTGCCATTATGACACTTCAATGCACTTTATTGTACATATATTATTTTATTGATGAACTGGACACAGAGTACCAGAAGATAGGATTGGATGTTATGTAAGATGAAGAAAAGAAAAAAAAGGCATTCTGAGGACTATGACAAAGATGCAACTTACAGAACTGTTCTATGCTGTATGTTCTGTAGTGACATACTCTAACAATGACATCAAGGTCCAAGACCAAATTAAGCCTAGACACAGAGGAAACTGTCAGAGACAAATGACAAAAAGTTTCTTTCACAAAAATAAATTACAAAAAAAATGATCTCCATCTCTAAAAATATGGCACTTTACTCAGATCAGAATTACAAACCAAAGCCAAATCATATGCAATTTTTTCACAGGACTTCCGATTGTAGAAGGAATTTTTTTGTAATTCTGGACCAATTAGAGGTGCCCTTTGAAAAAGCAGGAAGCCCAGGTGGGATCCAGCAATGGCAGGTGACACTGCTGATCTGAGAAAATTTGAGTATTTTTATCATGAATATTCATATATCAGCTGTCACAGAAATAGATGACTAATGTTATGCAACAACGAAAGCTAGTGCTGTAAATCGGTAAATTGAGGGTTTTCTATCAATGCTAAATGCATACATAGTACAGTAGATATAGAATATACTGTAAAATTCAGTCCATAATATGTTAAACTGGACTTTATATTCGTTGAGATAAAGACCAATTACAGTATACTATGCAGCTAGTACACAACGAGGACAGGGTACTATAAGTGCTTCAGTACATATACTAAAAAATAAGAGCATGGGGAAAGAACAGTAGGTATGTCAGGAAACATCAACTCCCTCTGTGATAGGAAAGCACCGCACTGATCACACAGCAGTTTGGTACTTCTCTGACGACTTTATGAAAGCTCACAATGAAAACAAACGCAAACTAAACCAACGTAATATACTGCATATAAACCGAAACCTCCTCTGCAAGTACTATCCCTATGTGTGAAAGGATTCTGATTCTCTTACCATATGAGTTGTTTCTATGGTGACCGCTGCTCCAACACTGTTAAGTGCAATTCTGCTCGAGTAACTTTTTCCTTCCGAAATTCCATACCCCACAATTCCTTTCTCCGACAGGCTCCACTGCTGCCAACTGATACAATCTCGTTTTCGTATTTTTTTGCATGCCAACCAACGTAAAACTGTTGACTTGTGCTACAATCAGATATGGAAATATATATGTATTTATATGTATGTGTGTGGTATTTGTCCCAGACTGGATTTGCGTGTACACATCCTCTGTGACGAAGAAAAAACAAAGCTGAATGTTAGCTTTTAGTGCACGTTGTTTCTAAATTTGTCAATATATACATTTATTTATTTTTCGTTCCATTGTGAAAGCTCTTCTTTTGGTATTGTGCACTTCTGGTTCAGTCCTATTTTCTATACAACAGTTAAAAAATAAATATTTTTGTATCTATCATCTTCTCGTGTCTCCTGTTTCAAAACACAGTATACTGCACGGCTTCAGCCAGTTCGAATAAATAACATAGAAACAACTGATGAACGACAATAAGGTGGATGTGCACATGTCAAAAACGTTTCTCAAGATTTAATTTTCATGCTGCAGGTACAAACCTATCATGCTTTTTTTTTTTTTTTTAATGTTATCTAACAATTAGATGTTGTTAATGACTAGATAACACAGATGTTAACACAGGTTTTTATTCGCCTGGTAGAATCAGATACTTTTGTTTATCTATAGCAGCTTCATCAGTGTGTTGTATCTTTTTGTTATGATTTGTTTCTTCTTTCTTCCTTCCTATGACTGCTCTTCACCTTTGGCAACACCTTTACAATGCAGTGCTCTAATCAGGAAGTGGGTGGGTAGGGGTTAGAGGTCATTGTTAGAATTCTAGCCAGTGGGAGATTTAGTGCTTAACATTTGCGGAGTCATCCTTTTGATTTGCCGGGACTTCTTAAGATACCTGCCGCCACACATATATATATATATATATATAAAAAAAAAAATGGGACCCAAAACATGTGTCGGGGAAACAGACAGCGGAAACAGGAAGGGAGAATCGAGCTGGTCAGAGTCACAGGAAACTAGCATTTGGTTTGGTCAAGAGCTGTGAATGCATGCCAGCCAAAGCATTCTTGAGTGCTAACAGTGTTAACATGGGTTAGACAACGGAGGTGAGACTAAGGAAGAGCAGTGAGGGTGGGGGGGGGGGGGGGGGCGACAGAGGAGGTGGTGGGTGCTGACATTCAGTGTCCTGCATTAATTAATGGTACACCTGGAGGTAGGGTGCATAGCAGGACACTGTAGAGCTGCTGAAGTTGCCTTTTATGGTACTGAAGTGTCCCATGCTGACCTTGACTGTAGCCGGCTGCTTGGGTCCCTCTCGACGATGGGGTTCTCGAGGTCGGGCACTGATATGTTTATTCACTGTAGTGGCTTTGGGAGTGAAGAGGAGTGGGCTGATAGTGATCAGCAACCCACTCTAATGTTCAGGGACACACAACAGGCAGGAAAGTGGGACAGTGTTATGCAGTGTGGGGTTTTGCTTCTCCAAGGGGAAGAGGTAACAGGTTGTTGGGGGCTAGGGTGGGGTGGGGGGGGGGTCATACTCAGCGTCCCATACTGCTGTCGTTGGGTTTGGAGGCACAAAATGGGGACAATAGGAAGAAGGGAAACTTGTTTGAGAATTTTGGGAGGTGTGTGTTTCGCACCCCAGAGTAACGGGTGCAAGGTTAGGTAACAGAAGAGAGAGGGGACGTAGGTAGGATAAAGCCGGAGAGCATCGGAGTCTCGGTTTGGGGTGGTTTTAGGGTTTAGCGTCCCACGCTGATGTTGCAGGTTTTGCAGCTGGGGTCCTTCTTGGCGTTGATGGTGGACGTGCCCATGAGCTGATGGCCGCTGATCTCTGCCAGCTGGCCTTGCGCCAGGTCCACGGGCTCAGTGAAGATGATCTCCAGGATGACGTCCTGTGCGTGGTGGAAGGCGAGCCGACCGTCCTCGCCCTCCGTGCAAGTCAGGAAGCGGTTGTCGGTGAGGTCCAGCGCCGGGAGCCGCTGCTTGCAGAAGTCGTCGCCTTCCGAGCCCTCGGGCGCGATCACCAGGATGACGAAGTGGTACGCCGTGTACATGCAGTAAAAGTCCCCGAAGTAGAGGTTGGTCTTGGGGTGGAAGAGCTCCTCGGCGAGGACCTCGAAGCGGTGGCGGCCATAGGGTGAGTCCTGCGGTGGCTTGCCCGTGTTGAACTCTGTGTTGCAACTGAAGAGGACGCCGTGCAGCTTGCCGCTGATGGGAGATCCGTGGCTTCCACTGTTGTCCTTCATGTACGGAAGCATCTTGTTGCCCTGGGCCTCTCTGAGGGACGAGACAGAAGGCATTAAGCCACACACAAACACATACACAAAACAAACACAGACACACACACAAAACACACACAGACACACACACACCCACACACATTTCCTCTGAGCATTGGGCGATCTGAGTTCACTGTAACCATAACCCTCATTAGGACTGCATTATGTTTCTATGAAGCTGTGTATGAACAGAATTAGCATTTTTTTGCCACTCAAACTTGGTTATAATCCAGAACAAAAAAGATGATAGTTACAGTATATTTATTGTGTGTTCATGTGGCACTGTGGTCTTCAGGAAATGAAAGATGTATGACACATGCAATAAAAGTGATAAAAGTGAAGCTGACTTGACTTGACAAAAGATCTATCTACTATTAGACAGAGCACACGGACAGATAAAGACACAATGTTACACAACAACGCAAAATGTATGCACCAAAATAAGACGATCTCACTCATTAGTTCAACTTTCTTTGTGCTAATTAGCTAATCCAGACGGCTGACACAAAATCATGGCGACTGAATGTACACTGAGATTTTTATCAGGACAGGGGTTCTCCCTCTTCATTTTCTTAGCTTCTTAGCACCATTCTTTACAAGTCAACCATGAGGTACTCTGAGAGCGGAGAGCTAAAGGGAGAACTGGGAAGGACGAAACAGTCCATGTTAGCATGGTGCAACTCTGACATTTCTAGGAAGTTTTAATATGCCCTTGGATTTCCCGGTGTTAGAGATTAATGAATACACTTAGCATGGCTTAATTTCTCTCGAGGCAAGTAACTTCTAAAAGGATTACACACAGATATGATCAATTGCCTAATTAACATGCTGAATACCACTAATAAATCAACAGGAGCCTGGCTGTGATTTTAGCACTATCATGCTTTTGAAACACTATGATCCGTTGGGTCAAATATAAACCTACTGGTAATATTCCTCATATACACAAGGGGTTACAAACTCCTTCTGCATACCATACTATACCACACCATACCAAATTATACCATACCACACCACATCACACTACACCATACCATACCATACCACACCACACTACACCATACCATACCAAACCATACCATACCATACCAAACCATACCATACCACACCACACCACACTACACCAAACCATACCACACCACACCACACTACACCATACCATACCAAACCATACCATACCAAACTATACCATACCACACCACACCACACTACACCAAACCATACCACACCACACCACACTACACCATACCATACCAAACCATACCATACAAATACCATACTTTGCCTACATTTGAATCTGGCTGATGCTTTTTTTAAAGTTAACTTAGTAGTAGTCTGAGTTCCTTCAGGTTCTGACCTTGGTAAAGGTTGTGTAGTTATAAGTGTGGCATGATGGATGTCAATGTTCTGGGTGATCAGGTTGAGAAAATTGTTCACTTCATACTTCAGAGGGCTGGATTGGTGCTGTGCATCAAAATCATCTGATGTTGGTCCCGTGGGGAAATAGTTAGCATAGGCACTTATGCACCAATGCCTGTCCTGACTTTTCTAAGATCCTCCTGTGACTTTTAAGGTCGGCGAGACTGTGACTGTCACGATGAGAATTAAAGTCATATATTCATTTTATTCATTACATGTAAATGCTATTCAGTATCAGAACTACTGCCATGGTTCAACAGGAACAGCATGAGGCACAAGAAAATATGCTATGCTGTACCAAATACATTCCCAACAAGCAGTCTATCAAACTTATTAAACCTACTTCATAGACCTAGCAGTCTATGAAACCTATTTAAAAAAAACTAGCGGTCTATGAAACCTATTTAAAAAAACCTAGCAGTCTATGAAACCTATTTCAAAAAACCTAGCGGTCTATGAAACCTATGGAACGTATTTTATAGACCTAGTAGTCTATGAAACCTATGGATTATCAGCTGCAGCTCATCATTTGACCAACTCTTATGGAAACTCATTCAAAGTACAGAGGCAAGGTCAGCTTAGCCACATAGGTTCATTTAGAAGATGCTTTTATCCAAAGCAGCTTAGAGTATGCACTCACAGTATGCAGTTACAGTACAGTGCAGATTCAGACTTCCATCAGTGTGTGCTACTTGGGTTTAAAACCCCACGGGGCACACTTTGTCAACTGAGAATTAACAAAGTCAAAGTGCAAGGTCAGAGAAAAACGTGATTGAAAATCAACAACCATTATATGAAATGTATTATCATATTGTTTTTTTTATATTACTTTTTATAAATAATATATTATTATTTTGCATCAAATCACATTTTGTATTATTTGGTGCAAAAAAAAAAAATTCTAATTTGTGGTCATGTCAGATAGACCTTGTTAATTCTCGGTTGACGACATACTATTGACTATTGTTAGCACTACTTTTGAAGCCCAAACTCTGAAACTCCCACTCTTTGAAACACCTGTTTTGAGCACAAAACAAACTGAAGGGGCCGGTATAGTTAATCAGAATATGCCATAGTCAATAATTCAATGTTTATTATGCTTAGTTATAATTGTTACTTTTGTTTGGATTCCACGAGCATGTGGACCGTTCCTGGGTGAATATACTTGATTTTGACCAGGGGAGTGAGGTGCGACATTGGTCTCACCTTCCCCACCAGGTCGGGACAAAGCTTTCTATCCAGGGCTTATTTGAATAGACGGTAACACCCCTAAACTCAGCTTTTAAGAGCAAATCCTACAAGGAATAATTCAGACAAGTCTGAGGTGAAGCTATGAGTGGACGTTCAGGCTTTGTCTCCCTTGGTGGCCACCACTGTATAAGATTAAAACCTGGATCTTGACTGACTAAAATCCAAGACTGGTCTCCAATATATGGTATAAATTATATCCCATCAAAACGCATGATGCAGTGAGGAGAGGTGTACATGTCAACAGGTGAACAGGACAACTGGTTATGGAAGAACCAATGGTGAACACTGAAGAGTCGAACATTAACTGTTGGACACTAACAGTATTCTATGATTGACCCCTTCTGACTGGCTACAGAACCACCTATTTTGGCACTGGCACAGTCGAAAGAATACCAGGTCCAACCTTGATAATTCTCTATTTCAAAGCTGTGCGTCTCTCAAATACTGGTTCTTAAATATTAGCATGCTGGCAGAGACATGCTAACTTAACCATCAACATCAAATAAAAGGTGTTTGAGTGCACACATGACACAACTCCACTGTACACTAAAATGACCCTGAGCAACACCCATATCCTGTAAGTATAACAACAAAAGGGTTAGGTTATCAGTGTTTTAGTCAACCATCAGTCTATCACCTAGCTCAGAAATAGTGAATGACTTCAGTGGGCCCAAGCACGGCAAGCTTGGAGCAACAACGTGGTAAGACTCTTCCTCTCCGATCCCTCAGCCCAGCTTCTGTTAGCACTGAGAATAAAGCTCGACAAGTGAACCCCCCTGGGTATATACGATAACAGGGGGGCGGGAGCATGGAAGATAAACTGTAGACGCACGCACTACTGCAATGCATTAGCATTTACAGGAGAGGAAGAGGAAGATGAACGCTGATGGGTGGGCTTGCGATATAAATAGCTGTGGCGTAACGCAGGGGGAATATGCCTCTGGTAAGCAGATGCGCTCGCCACGCTGATCGGAAATAAATGTGGAAAGAAGAAAGAGCCGGCAAAAAAACGATATTTAAAGGAAAGTCTCTCTCTCCAAAGAGCAAGTCATCTTTTTTAAAGCACGCCATCACCTCTCTATAGCAATCACGCCTCTAGCCATTACACAGGCTTCAGGAGATGGTTAAGTGACTTTAATTGAATTCCTATGTGGTTTCCCTTTGCCCTGTCAAACCCATTTTAGTTTATGACGGTCCAAACAGCGGAGGCATGAAAGGTAACCATTAACCGCCTATTCAAGAAACACTTAACGACAAGCGCTCGTTAACACCACCGTCACAATCGTTAAGAGGCACAGGTGAGCATGAATCAGTGAATCATGGCTTTCAGCTTTAACCCACACGATCCTCCTCATTAGCCACTTCCTGTTCTTTCCTCCAATGATTTTGCTTGTTCCTGCTGTCACTAGATGGCTGTTTAGTGTATGTAATCTGATTAGACATGTCATGTCTGTAATCCACCATTTCCCAATCCCACAATGCACACAATATTGTAATTATAGTTTTTCCTGTCATCACAGTGTGTATATGATTATAAATATCTTGTAAATGCTGACACTGAGTATGTACACATTTTTTTATTACTCTAAAATACTGTAGTATACTATAGTAACAGAATGTTAATGCATTATAGGCTATACTATACTGTCCAATATCCAATTAATATCCAATTAATTATTGTGATGAGAGAGAGGATGCAGTGTTGTTTGCATAAGAAGATTCAGTGTTTGCTGAAAAAATTGATTATTACAATTATAATTAAACCAGCAAGCTACGCAATTAACAGTCAACTATTTTGGAGACAGGATTACAGGCTGACTGGCTACTTCTAATCTTCCCTCCCAATTAACGGAGAGTAGGGTGCATTACTAAATCAGCAAGCTTTGCCAAGCTCAGATGGACGTTCCATTAACTGGCTTTCTCAATTTGGCAACAGTGGTGATAAGATATGCAACCCCAAGAATAGCTCTTCAATATCCTCTGTCGATGATGCCGGCTACTGTCCCTGCTGTTCTCTGGCTTGCTTTATAAACCTGACTCTGACAGAAAACAGAACAGAAACAGAGTCTGCAAGACTTAATCGGACTAATCGTTCTCCCCTAAAAATAACCACTGACATCACACGGGTGTCATAACTCCTAATGGGGTTTGTCCTGCAGTCTTCTGGTCACAGCGTGTCTTTAATTTGATTCTGGAGATTCAAGCTAACTACTGGACAATGTCTAAGATAGTGACTTTTAATATGTGTGGGATGTTTTGTGAATACTACCTTGAGGGCATTCTAGGGAAGGCCAGGGTCACCACGTGATGTCTACCTAGACAGAGTTTTATGATCCACCCCCCTGCATAATACCTGTCCCAACCCCCCTGCATAATACCTGTCCCAACCCCCCTGCATAATACCTGTCCCAACCCCCCTGCATAATACCTGTCCCAACCCCCCTGCATAATACCTGTGTCCCCCCCCCCTGCATAATACCTGTCCCCAACCCCCTGCATAATACCTGTCCCCTTCCATGATGTTGGTCAGTAGGACAGTACATCCTTCATAAAATACAAATGAACTCAACTCCATGTCATACATTTACAGGAAATGTGGATCACAGATAGTGCATGAGGTTTGAACTTTCTCCTTGACCCGGAAGTGAAAAATATGTGGAAGTATCTGCCTTCGTGTCATGGCACTGTTACAAAGAGAGCACAGACTTCACTCCTTACAATCTTACATTTTCCCTCTGGGATGCAATAATTTGCAGATTTAAATGGGATCCTAAAAATACAAAGAAAGATATCTATCTGAGTGCTTGCGTCTGATTTTATCGTAAATAGGTTTTATATCACACAGCAAACTAGTGGTAACTAGAAAAAGAAATAGAACAAATGGTTTCATGCTCTCAATGTAATTTATCTGGCTTTTGAGTCTGTACATTTTATATCATCTTGCCTTTTAAGTGTAATGACTGTAACAGATATAATTATATGGTTGACTATAGTGTAGAGACAAAGCTGTATCTTTTGGTGATGAATCCTGTATAATTCCTGTAACAATGTGGATACAAATATTTTGCTCCACAGTAATTATCAGCGCATAGACTAATAATAAGTGTGGTGAGACTATAGCTATTATTCTTCAACCTGTCGCCCTAATGCTACATCTGTTTACGGTAGTGACTAGAAATAGCAACTGATAGACACGGAACTTCCCCTCAGCATGGAATCCCTCCAACACGCCTCCTTAATTCCCTTAAACATTAACATTCCACTCATGAGTTTGCGGCAACTCGTGCAAAGTCTGTTTAGTTTAGCGACTGAAACTACAGGACTGGGAACTTTTAAACTAGTTTGACTAATTCTTGACAACTGGAAGTGCAGTGTTAATGACACCGTTGCTTAGTAAAGTCTCAGAAGAGTCTTCAAAGGCTTCCTGGGGTATAGACTGCTCTTCATGATTTCCTTATAAGGTGCTCCCACAGAGACTCTGGGCTTGTGAATAAGAAATGTAATGAAGACGTACCTTCAGAAGATGTGTGACAGGAATATTTTAAATTATTCACTGCATAATATTTTCTCTCTCTTTTTTTTTGTCCCCAACCTTTGTCTCTGAACTAAGCCAACCATGATGATGCTTTTTTATGCTAGCTTTGCTGCAATTATTCCACTTAATTAGCACATCCGACGCAGTGCACATGCCAAGTAGCTCCAGTGGATGTGAAACAATAGTGCGGTTCAGGGGGGTACGTACCGCACGTGGTCGAAGTACTCTTTGTGCTGGTTGCGGTAAAACGAAGAAAATCTCAGCATTCGGCCGGCAATGGCTTCTGCCTTTTCCAACAGTTGCGTGAGATGCACTGCCGAGTAGTCTGGGAAAAACAAACCAAACCCAACACAAATTTTTACATAATTTCAAATAATTATTTGTTTTATTAAATGCAAAGCAGCACTCAGTTTCATTTGGCATGGTAAAATATTCATGTAATTTTCCACAAACAGCCTGTCATAAGTACATTAAAGACTTACAGAATGTGGTTAATGTTAGGTTGGCTTTCGTTTTATTTTCCCACATTTAAATTTGAAACCACGCGCAACAGACAGTAATCTCCAGACCTAAATCCTAACACGTAGCTCTCAGGCACAAGGGCTTAAGGGGATTTTGAAATAAATGCCCTGCAACGAGGCGTTTAGTGATTTATGACTTGTTTGTTTTTGTGCCTACTGCAATTACTATGCTGCACCATATCCATCACACAGACCCTGATGGGTAGGATCGGTCACCGCTGTGGACAAACTTAACCACCTGGATGGACGCCAATTATAGGGTATAATGCAAGCAGAGTACAAAAAGGTTAATGCGTAAATGTGATGTGTGTGTAAGTAAGTGCAAGTTCGTTTATATGTGAGTTATGGCATCTGTGTGTGTGACAGTATGTGTGTGGGTTATATGGGAGAGAGAGGGAACCTCTGTGATAACTTGTTTGTCTTTGTTTATGCGGGCAAGTGAAGGCATTCATTCATTCATTCATGCCTTTGACTGTGACTATGTGTGTGTGTGTCTGTGTCTACATGTGTATGTATACAAGTGTCAGTGTGTATGTCAAACACATGCATATTTGTCTATCTGTGTGTGTGTGTGTGTGTGTGTGTGTGTGTGTGTGTTGGGGTTAGTGTGTGTAGGTGTGTGTGTCTCGGGGTGTGTGTATGTGCGTATGAGCTTGTTTGTGTCTGTAGGCATACAGTATGTACTTGTGTGTGTGTGTGTGTGTGTCTCACCAGCTGTGCAGAACTCGATGATCTCGCTCCACTCGGACACGGCGTAGTCCCCGTCGCTCTGTTTGGACGCAGTCTGCACGGCCACTGTGTACTCCGTCCGCGGGCTCAGGAACCAGTGGCCCCGCACTGTCATGGGCAGCGGCACGGCCTTGGCCACCAGTTTGGTGGGCACGTCCTGCAAAGACAGGAAAGGGTTGATGGGGACCTCCTTTGGAGAGGACAGGTCAGGGTTGGCCAGGAGCTTGGCAGAGGGGGGCGGGGGGGCGTCCCACTGAATGGGCCACGTCAAAAGGGAGGGTGGACAGTCGGTGGGGTTGCAGTAGGGGGGATGGGGGGGGGGGGGGGGGTTAAAGTGGACAGTCGAACAAACGGGGTGGGGGTGGGGGGGGGGGTGTTAAAGGGAAATGTCCAGCACAGAGAGAGATCAGAACATGTGAGGACATTTTCTGTGTTAGAGGTTAGGTCATGCAACACACATGCATCAGTATTAAACAGCGTCACAGGAGGGAAATCATCACACACAGGGGAGATTTCCCTCTGGCACAGAGAGGAGGCAGAGAGGACAGGCTCAGACTGAATGTAGTGACCAACATTAGTGTGCATTAGTCTGGACAGAAAGATTGGCAGCGGGGACATTCTCTGCAGAAAAAGGTCAGCACTGGCACGAAGAAAACAAGACTGGACATACATCCCAACATGTCTGTGTTTTGATTACTTCAATGTCAATGTAAATTAAGTAATAATAAAAGATCAATGCTCAAAATCCTCATATTGTGAAATAAATTTCCCTCTGGATTAATAAAAGTATCCATCTATCTATCTAATAATAAGACCACTAAAGGAAATGGCATAAATCATGGTTACCCATTCACCTCCATGTAAAGAGCCATTGTACAAGACTTATGACAGTCAACGTTAACATCCACTTGTATCCGATTCCACAAACAGGACAGAGTGCCTATTAGCTTGCTTGTCACCCACGGCTGCTGGTGCAGTTGTAGGTCAATGGGTAGCGTATTCTAGGGCAGTAGTATTATCTCAGGCAGCTTCCCTTTGACCTTAAGCCCTTGGCCATGACACATAACCCCCTCACCAGCCCTACGGCCAATCGCACACCACAGACCTACATAAAGAGATCTATTGATCTGCTTTGTATGACAGATAGCTAGTAGTACATTAGCTTCAGAGAGTTACAGTGCTCTGTGAGGTCATAGAATGTGACAGTGTTTTAAGAGGCCGTGGTAATGGATTAGGGCGGTGGAGAGATGGGGGTTAAGGGGGATGATGTGGTGAACGGAGCTATAAAGGCGGATGAACTAGGCTCTGCGGCAGTATGTTAACTTCATCATTAAAGATGAGGTATGAGCGTGCTATGGACCCTCTGATGCTAAATGAAGGTCTGCTGAATCTCTATTAATCAGATACCAACTTAGCATGGCACAGAAGATTTCTCATTCTGTGAGTTATGTGCGGTGGTTACCTTCATATCTGGATGCTCACCTTGTGTTTGAACTTGTTGGAGTTCTTGTTCTCTTTCTTGTTCAGGTCGATGAAGTAGTGTGTGATTCTTTCTTTGACCCGGGCGTCCATGTCCCAGCAGATCTTGAAGGAGTCACACGTGATGTTGCTGATTTTGATGTGCTGAGGCACAGGGAGTTCTTCCATCTCGGCTATCCCGCTGTCCTGGGACTTGTTCCCTGTAGGAGAGAGGGGCATGACATTTCCTATCAATATGTCCACATACTGGTTCACTATAATAATACAGTGGGGAACAATGTCCAAAGATTGGTTCAAATTATTACATCATCATCAGAAAGTGAAAGTCTGAACACAATCATTCCTTTTAAGTTTTTCAGATGGTTATTTTCAAGGGTACACCCACTATACTAACAGACGTGTGGAACAAAGATCTCAGTTTGAATTAGACTTCAAACATACAACGGGGTTACCACAGCAATACAAGATTGTTTGAGCCAACTCAAAAGAAGCTATAGGCTAGCTAGCTATCTATCAACTGTTTAGCTACAATAACATACTAGCTAACGTTAAATTAATGTTGTGGCTACAGCTGATACACCAGATCAAAACAGAAACGTAGCAAAAAAACAAACCAAAAAACCCCTGATAAATATGGCTTACTGACATCATTACAGCTCCTAGAGTATACTATATAGCTAGCTAGCTTACTACCCAGATGCAGGATCATGGAGATCACAGACGACCGTTAGCATGTAGCTAGCGTCATTTAACGTTCGCGTAGCTAACTTCAAGCAGCACCTGTGTTATTAGCTGTAAACTAATGTGAACCAAACTGTGAAATTTACTTTTTTTTGTATTGTATGTACTGTTTAAGTTTTTGTACTTGCCAGATGCATCTTGCTTTTAGTATTAATTCTGTTTTATAGAGGTGCTGAAGCCTTAAAAGCTTCGAAGCTAGGCTAGATAAATAGTTAGCTTGAAAACCAGAGGATACAAACATCATTATGAATATAAACAAGAAGACAAAATAGGACTTTTTGCCAAAGAAATATGATAATGAGTTACAGCGATTAGATATGTTGCCAGAGGTACAAATTTGACTAATTTTCTCCCAACCTTAGTGTAATGTTAGCTGTCTTGTCCTGAGGAACACTTTACCAGTCACCTTTCTATAATCTCACTTCCACCACAGCTGTGGACATAACCAAGACAAATCCATGGAAATGGGTCAAGGGTAATTTCAGTTTCTCACTAGACCAATGTAATAGACTGATAGGTAATCATTGCCTGAAAATTCATCATGCATATAGCCACATAATCATTTGGAAGCCTGTCATTAGAGTACACTGCTTTTATGTAACATGGTTATGACTGAAATTTAGATGAATTAGAATTATTGTACAGGCTATATGATAAGCATATAGATTTTGATTAGTGTACGGTATTTGTATAGCTGTACATGGCAGCGTAGGCGTAGATTGTGGTGCTGTTGGCTGCTCTGAATGGATTGAGGCATTTGCATCCATCTTTGTGTACTGCATATAAATAATGCATAGTAATGGATCATTTACAGTGTGGGCTGCTGCTGCTGCTGCTGCTGCTGCTGCTGTGGCTTAAGGAAACATGGCCTTGCATGGCCACTTTTTGAACCGCATATTGTTTCCTTTTACCAGCAGCTTCATTGTCTGGACTGACTAATAGCTTAGCAGTGACCCCTAGGTACTGGAAAGCTTTTAAAAAGGAAAGAGAAGTTTCTTCTTTTACATGAAAGAAAACTGAGATATAGATAGCACTGCACTCTATTCTCTCTCTGTTTTTGTTTTTGTCTGCTCGTTTAAAGGGCAAAGGGACAGATAGATAGACACACAGATATCACAGAGACCTGCCCCGGCCACACAGAGATGCAGACACACACACACACACACACACACACACACACACACACACACACACACACACACACACACAGACACAGGAGATGTGTGTGTAAAATGGCCTCCTCATCACATCTCCCACAGAGGAGCTGCCCACTGCTTAGTCCTAGCGGCGCCGTCCATTTAGCGCTCAGACGATGGGAATTTGTGAATGAGAGAAAGAGACAGGGAGAGAAAGAGAGAGGGAGTGAGAGAGAAGGAGATAAAGGCGAGAGAAAGAGGTGAGAGAGATGGACAGAGAGTGAGATAGAAGAAAAAAAAAGGTTGATTGTGAGAGAGGGAGAGAGAGAGAGAGGAGGACTGCTGGGATTTCTTTGCCAAGGACGGCACCTGCGCAGTCAGCAGAAATTCTCGGTGCAATGCCAGTGAATGAGCAGGGTGTCCTCCTGCTCAGACACACACACACTCACACATACACACACACACACACACACACACACACACACACACACACACACACACACACAAACAGGTACACAATGACAATCACATCCACTCCATACACACAAACATAATCCCCTAATGTTCTGAGTTCAAGGCATCCTTTATAAAGCCATTACACAGCATCAAATGGAGGTTGCATCACGGCTCCTGATCTAGTTGTTCTGGGGTTTGCACCAAAGCTTTGCAGCCAGAGGGCCTTGCTTTTTACCCACCAGAGCGCCGCCGCCGCACGCTCTCCACACACAAGACGCGAGACTCAGAACAACAGGAGCACGCCCACACGTAGAGCAGAGACTTCAAGGGGAAAAACTCACAGTCCCTTGCGCGTCTCGTCTCGTCTCTGCGCGAAACCCGATTTCACGCATTTCCAGGATTTTTCCTGTGATGTCTTCTATTTTGTTTTCTTCTTGAACGGTTGTTAAAAATAAAGCGATTCATCCCTCAACCTTAAATAGACTTGGAGAGAAACACCTCTTTTGCTGGCGGTACTTTGGCGGTAATCACAGTGCACATTGCCTTTTAAAATGTGAAAGGCCTCGGACTAAGTGCAGAAGCATTTTCTCTTAGCGCCGCCCCACTCAGTCGACTGATGGGAGAGTGAACATAATTATTTTAATTGCCATTCAGAGGAGACCAGTTTTCAAAGTTAAAAGTGATAGGCAGACTTGCTTTTTGTTGTCAGCGTTGTTACGTACTTTCTGAGGAGAAAGCAATTATGCAAGCAGTTGAGACAAATGTGATCAAATGCTGCTGATTAAAAAGTGTTTTAAGAAAATGTCAGATAACTTACAATGAGTTTGGTGATTCACATACAAAAGGCTTTGAATTTGATTAAATAAGAAAAGACTTGTCTCAAATGATTAAACTGCTATCTTATATATTCCCCTCTTTCTTTCTCTTTCTTTCTCACTGTCAGTCACTCTCTCACACACACAACCTCTCTACCTCTAGCTGATTATTGGTACGATAGCACTGCAGTTTTCTGCCAGTAAACGATGATTGAATGAAAAGTCATTCTGAGCAGGATTTAACAAAACCGCGTGTGTGTGCGTGCGTACGTGTGTATGTGTGTGTGTGTGCACGTGTTTGAGAGAGAGAGAATGGAAAAAACCCTGAGTTATCCGGGGATTATTAATCTGTCCATCTGTGGGTGGCTGCTGCTGCCGCTGCTGCTGCCGCTGCCGCTGCTGTGGGAACTGAATGGCAGTATACTCTGTGCATGCCTGTTGCTCCTCCACGCTAACTCTATGGGCCACTGGTTTTCCCGGAGCTCAACTGGAATAGCAAGGGGTCAGCAGCACCGAGGCCATGGGCTTGATACACGAGGATCAACACATGCTCACCAAAAAGATGTTTATCAGCACTATGCTTTCAGTCCCTTTGGATAAAAGCTCTTGATAAATGAATCAGTGTGAATGTAAAAGCTCTGCCATAGTGTCCAGAGGGAAAAGATCTGGCCGAGATCTCAGTCATTAACTAACTAACTGCATCTTATGGATACAAGGACATGATGAATTCAATTAAAAATCAATTCCACATCCAATTTTTGGACTCGAAGAATTTGTCCTCTTAGAAGAGTTAATTCAGTCCTCAGAAGTAAGTTGTGCTTTCACGTGTTTCTTTGTTTCATAAATATAGTCGAGAACTTTTTCAGGAAATCATATACAGTATATATACAGTATTACACAACAATGGAAGAAAAGTCTTTTCAGAATATAACAGAGAAATCGCCCACATATTTAGATGCACCAGATATTCTGTACTGTCAGTCAATGAAAACCTCCTTTGTACAAAGCTCCTTTTGTACACTTTCTTGCATTCACCCTTCTATGCGTTATAATTAACAACACACAGGAAACAACAGATGTATCCCACACATGCAACTCCTCTGCCCATCCCCCTCTCCTCTCCTCTCCTCTCCTCTCCTCTCCTCTTCACACTTTCTGTAATCTTTGCTTTAAATGACAACTCACAAGACAGCCGATGATGCAAGAAGCTTACCCCCCCCCCCCCCCCGAAGAAGATGATTAGAGCCCAGCGAGATGTGTCTGTCTACCGGCTTCAGCAGCAACCACAGCACCTACCAGCAGGACGCAGGCTTTTCATGCTAAATGCTTTCCGTTCACAGTCCACAGTCCACTCAGTAGCGTCTCAGGCAGTGTCCAGTGTCCAGTGTCCAGTGTCCAGTGTCCAGTGTCCAGTGTCCAGTGTCCAGTGTCCAATGTCCAGAGTCCAGTGTTCAGTCAACAGCAGCAGAAACAGCAGCAACAGTGGCTGAGTGATTGAGGGGCGGGGAGTGACTCCCGGCTCTGTGCTGCCTTACTGTTAGTGACTGACCCCTGTGTCCCACGGAGGGACCGGGGGAGAGAGGGAGAGCGTGATTGTCCTGGCAGCCGATTGGCCTGGACGAGAGGGCTTAGAGATGGGCTTTCACACGGCCGACACACTCTTCACAGGAAGGGGCGGCTGAGATTATGTCATCGGCCGCGGTGTGGGACCAGAGGGACAAACGGCACGCTACGATAGGAAACCCACACACACACACAGTTCACAAACACACACAGACAGCTCACAAATACAGATATCACAATGCAGAAGGCAGGGCTGGTTGCTACGACACGCCTCTCGCAGAGGATAATCTCCCCAAATCCTAATAAAATATACACCACCACACACACACTACCCCCCCTTCCCCTCTCCTCTCCTCTCCTCCACGCCCTCTCTCTCCCATTAGTAAGAGAAAAAAAATCCCATCACACAGCAGCTCTCTGGCTCCCAACCCTTCACCCCCCCCCCCCTCCCCCCCACCACCCCCCCCCCCCCAGCGCCCCCTCCCTCGCTGTGTCTGTCACCATTCCAAAAAGCATGACATCATTGTTTTGAGTCGGCCGCAGTACACACAGCTCACTCCTCTTCAGGTCACTTGGGGTTCTGTGTCCTAACTTAAGGGAGAGGCTGCTTTTCTAACCTAGCAAGAATGTGTTGTGGAATTCACTGATTGGCGTATCTCAATCATCTGGACATCTCAAATGGCTCTCAGCCGAGAACAAAGAGAGCCGGTCCTTGTTCTTGAGGATCTTTCAGATGTGGTTCTGGAACATTTCGGGTTCTGGAATGGGAGCTGTTGCCATGGAGTGTGTGAAGTTCCAGTGCTGTCGGACACTCCTGTTCCGCCCATGACCCTGGCACACATACAGGTCCAGTTGATAGTACTGAGATCTAAAAATGAACCAATGCATCTATTCTGCCCAGCTGGTTTTGTCATTTTAGCCGCGGCGGTCCCCATGTGATGCCACAACAGTGAACAGACCTAGCACACAGAGGCTGGAACAAAGGCCTTCCTCACGCCTTCCTCCCCCGGCCTGCCACTCCCCAAAGACCCTGACAAGGCCCCCTTTCACCCGGACCCCCGGGTAAACCCAGAATCTCCTGGACCAGATCCCAGCAGCTCGGAGTCACACACACACACACACACACACACACATATGCGTACACCTACACACACATACACAGAGACACACAGGGAGACACATATACACATGCAGCAGAGAATGTGTCCTTTTGTTTCTCTCCGCCATCCACAGTGAACAATGAACATGAAATGTGACACAGAGGAACTTAGTTCATTAGGGATGCTAAACATGACCCTAGTGTAGAATGTCTCACATTCCCCACTCATCTGCTAGCGTCCAGGCACCAGCCGACAGACTGATGATGCCCAGAATGAGTTAACTTGCCTCTGGCTTCTCTCCCTGTTTATTCTGCATATAATCCATAGACATCCACTGCATTTGGTATTTCTACACATCTTTTATGTTCACTGTAGAAACTTCAGTGTCCAGTCCAGTGACACTTTATATACAGTAACACAGTTTTGTTACAGTAAGATTGGAATTATTAGAATTTACTAATGAATAAATGATTAATGACTTAATATACTGTAGTCAACGCATTGCATTACTGGTAAAATGTCCTATGTAATACACTGTGTTTTTAAACACATTTCAAATGTATTCTGTGTAAATTAGTCTTCTGTTTTTATTTTGTATTTAAATTGTGTACACAGAGGCAGAGAGGGATTTTTGCCTCAAATACCACTCTGATCTCTCTGTTACATAATTGTGTTTTTTTATTTTATTTAGCATATTGCATCATGCACACCAGAAACACTTTCTGGGAAAGTGCTTTGTGCATTTCTGATGAAATTATGCAGCGCTATTGCCTCATGAGAATGCCGCTCCATCTGTTTTGTAGACTACATTTCTCTTATGTGGAATAAAATACACATTTTTAGAAGGCGCACTTCCAAAAGGCAGAGTTATTGAGAATGGAGAATTATCAGATTAAAGGCGTCACACTATACACGGTCAAGGACATACTTTGCAGAATAGTTATATAATATAGATCATAATAATATAGAACAGTTTTTTTTCTAAAAATGGTATAATAAACAAAATATACTGTCTTTATGGAAGACATAAAATAGACAAAACATGCAGTCACTGCACAGTTCCTTCACTGTCTTTCCAACATATGCAGCAAAATGTCAAAGCAAGATATTAAGATATTAAGCTCATTAAGCTCAAGCTCATTAAAATTATGTGCTTATATGGACTAAGACAAGACTAAGTTTCATGCTACTGAAAGCATGTTAACTGTCTCTGGCTTTAGTTTTGCAAGTCAGAGGATGCTCTGCGGCTCCACGGTGATGAGGCAGCATTTTTGGGGTGGGGGGGGGGGGGGGTAATGCCCCGTCCCTGCTCATTCTCCCATGCTGAGGAGGGGGTGGGGTGTGGGTGGGTTGGGTAAGCAGCAGGGTTCCCTGTACGCTCTTGGGAGTTAAGATGGGCCGTCACTCCGCCTCGGGGCATCACATCTTATTCATATTTCATCATGAGCTTGAGTCAGGAGGCCAAAAATAGAGGCAAAGTAGCGGCTCTGCGCTTTAATGGGCAGAGTAAGTGTGTGTGTGTGTGTGTGTGTGTGTGTGTGTGTGTGTGTGTGTGTGTGTGTGTGTGTGTGTGTGTGTCGGGGGGGGGGGGTGGGTGGAGGCATGGAGGAGAACATGAAGGCAAGAGAGCCTGGAGGCCAAGGAATGGAGTGGAGAAGGAGAGAAACACCATGCTGCGCTTTCTCTATTTGAATGTGTGTGTGTGTGTGTGTGTGTGTGTGTGTGTGTGTGTGTGTGTGTGTGAGTATGCATATATGTGCACGTATGCTTGTGTGTCTGTGTATGTCTGCATTTCTGTGTGTGCATTTCTGTAGACTACGTGGGTGCGTGTTTGTGTGAGTGATTGTATGTGTGTGTGTGTGTGTGTGTGTGTGTCTATGGGAGTCTCATAAGTGGTTATGAATAGGCCTTTGCTACACAGAGTCAGGCCTTTTCTCAGGCTGTTTGCCATGGGCCGTCAGAGCTTATCAGCGCTGTGTCTGATTCTATCTGATTAACCACCACTGCCATTCGCTGCTGAGGCGGTGGGGTGGGGTCGGGTGGGGATGGTGTAATTGAATCATTTGTCATCTGAATGCCACTGACGGAAAAAGGCCTCTGGGCACCTAATCACCATCCGTTCTGTGCCCATGATCAGCAAGTGTAATGGAGGCCAGGGCTGTACTGGGCTGTGCGGTGTATGAACGTCAACTTCTGACACCTCAGAGATGCTGTTTGCTGTGGCGAGTAACCATGGGTTTTAGCTTTGTTGCTAGCACAAGCACACCCCCCTGCTACGATGGGGAGTGGGTACCTGTGGGCACAGTGCTGAGCAGTGAGCAAATGTCACTTCTTGAGCTCTTAAGAGATATGCTAGCAGCTTGTCAGTTCTACCATCTGTACAGGACATATAGAGCTTCGAAATGTTGTTATTCCCAGACAAGTACTAAAAAAACTACAAAACAATGAAGTTAATATAAATGAAGAAAATAAATAATGAAACTAGAACTGATAAATATTGTGCTAAAAAATATGTGCAAGACTTTAGCAGAAGTTTGAAGGTTGTGTGTGTGCGTATGTGTGAGTGAGTGTGTGTGTGTGTGTGTGTGTGTGTGTGCGTGTGTGTGTTTGTTTGTTTGTGCAAAAAGTACTAATGGCTTGCACTTGCAAGGAGTTGGAAAGGATGAATTACCTAGCTAACAGCCCTGGCTCCTAGCCCCCTTTCTAACAAGCCCACCTCTTAGGAGTGTAGGACACAGTATAGGTTATACAAGCACATGGGCTTGTCTTTGCTTAGTCTTAAAGGTTAATATAATCAGAAGTAACCCTTCTTGGTGGTTTCTCATCAGCCCTGTAATTATCCAGATGCCCACTTGCTGACTCATACTTCGTAGCTGCCATGTTTAAAGTCAGAAGTGGCTATTCCAGAACACAGCACGGCTTCAAACAGAACACATCAAACGGCCGCTGTTCTGCCCTGTCATGGGCGCCTACGCAGCGCACCGGGAGCGTTCTAGAACAGCTGTGTTCCACCGGCTGTAGGTTGCCCTTGAAGCCGGCTTGCAAAGTCATTATTTCATTCCCTCTCTGCCTCTCTGTGTCAAGTGATGCTCAGGAGTAATTAACCAGAACTCCTCTCCTAATGACGTCCTCAAAATGTCCCCAGAATCGCTGCATTTTAAATACCGTCTATACCCGTCCCAGGAGATAGCCATCATACTCAACCAGCTGAGGCCCAGGTGCACACACTAACACACACACACAGACTTATATACACATGCAAACACACACTGACACACACATTTACAGACACATGTGGCGCACAGACACACACTCCTCTCCTTTCCCCCCTCATAGCGGAGGACTGTACATTTTCCAACGCACTGTTTTGGGCTGACTCATTTGGGAGATTTCACGCCCGTCTGCATCAGTACTCGCTGAAGGCTCTACGCCTCCAGTTTTCGCTTCACGGTCTCCTGTCAGTGGACTACGCAAACAAACAACATTTTCATCAGCTGACAAAATCCTTGTTCCCCATTTATTATTATGTTATTAACTATTTGTTATTATCTGTCTTTTTAAATTAAGTATATAAATGAAATTGTGCAAAAGACAGTGCTGGTATTGAAATAAATTGTAAGAAAAATTGTTGATTTTATTTATTTTATATGTATCTTTATATTTCTTTTAAATGTCATCTCAATTTGGGTGGCCTATAGCCTCTTTAGGCCTTGTTTTATCCCCCTGTTAGTGCTTTAGTTCCAGCTTGCCTGAATAAATCCATCTGGGTTTGAATGCTTAGGGCTTTTGCGGCGGTACAGAATTCTTGCTTTCTGCTGATGCCTCTATCAAAGGAGGGTGAAGAACTCTACTTTGACATGAGGGGCTGGAACGCTGGCAAATGCACTGACACTGATTCTCTCTCACACACGCACATGCACACACACACACACACACACACACACACACACACACACACGCAGACACACACACGCACACACACACACACACACACACACACACACGCACACACACACTGTGTAGCAAGCTGAGCTCCTCCTGAGAGGCGAGTGTAAAAGAGGAGCTTAATCTGCTGCCAGGAATGACAATGACGACAGAGAGGCCTTTACACAGCGGTATTGTCTTCTAGGGAAAACACGTTTGCCGAAGCAAAACACCAACACCACCCATCCTCCCCCTGACGTCTGTGGTTAAGGGCTTTACTAAATGCATGATGGGATAGCCCTGATCTCCCATGCACTCCTCCTCCACTGCTGCCTCAGACTCAGTAATAGCTGGATAAGCACTGCTGAGTAATGACTCTGAGGCTGATGGGACAGTCCAAGCCTCATTATGATCTGTAGAAGGAAAACCCTTAAAGGATCCCCTCAATATCCCCTCCTGTCTTTAGTTTAGGCATATATATTTGGTCAGGAGGAAATTGCAACACATTTTCCCTCTGGACGGGTTAAGTTTAGTAATCCTAATGTGCAACCATTACAGAAACCCATAATGTTATAATACAGATAATATAATGATTCATATTAATTCAATGTTGTTTAAATGCTGTTTCAATAGCCAATCAAACAATACAACAGCAATAATTATTGAACACAATACAGCCCTATGCAGTCAGGTTGAAGATAGGGCTATGGTGAACCTGTGATAAGTTAACATGCCTTCAGTGATATATGGAACTATAGAACTGGTGCTAATCCGTATCCGTGGAGCCTTCCACTCTCTGAGGCACCGTAGCTGGTTTGGTGAAGAATGCTGTAGCCGTGGTAACAAGAGATAGTACATCATGTTAAGAAGGGCGGTGTGCGATTACCAGGCAACACGTTTGAGTAATTCCCGAGTCGCCTCTCTCTCTAAATACCATGTCAGGATTTCAGCTGAGTCTAGACATCTGTAAATGCCCCCTTAACAATGTCACATTACAGATTCTCTCAGTAGACTAGAGGAGGATTCATGTAGACATCCGCTTAACTCGGTTAAACCATTTATTAGTTGCAAAATTATGTGTAGACTGAAAAGTGTGGTATGGACTAAAAGAGACTGCTTTCAACCAATGACTGAGAAGACTTACAATGGTTAAGTTAAACTGTAACTTACTTTTCTAACCTTAAACTAACATTAACGTAAAACTAGGGGCCCATTTCAACCGACGTTACACAGAAAGTTCTAATCACTTATTTACTTTTTCTCCTCTACTTCTGACGACTTCGCCGTCTGCTTTTGAAGTAAGCCTGCTTTATCCCCCTGCTCTCTCCTCTTCTCACGCCCCAGCGGAGGCCAAAACGTTGTTGATGACACTGCTTGGCTGCGAGGTCACGGACCAGCTAAGCTACTCTGGAAGCAAATCCCCCACTCCGTAATCAGCAGATAACATTCGGGAACGCTCCGAAATACCTCCCGCGCTATTCCGCCAGAGATCCGCAGCTTCGTCTCAACATTGGCGCCTGCCTGAGGAGGTGGCTTGGCTGGTGCAAGGCGGCTTCGTTGAGTAAATGATGCATGCTTGATTAAATGGGGGGAGGCCGGGGTGGACGGGGGACTGGCTGACAGTAATGGAGGCTGATTTGTGGAGGTCAAACGGGGGGGATGAAGGGACCAACACTGGCCTCCAGGGCGCAGCTGCATCGCTGCTGCATCACTGCTGCATTACTGCTGCCTTACTGCTGCCTTACTCAGTTCACAGGTGACCATGATGATGATGCAGCCAATTTATTCTTAGTTCGTTTTGCCTCCCACATAACTTCCACCAGTAGCGTTCCCTAAGGTACGCTCAATTACACACACACACACACTATCTACACACACACATCACCAACACACACACACACACAAACAGACACACACACAAACATCACACACACTTGCACATTCCTTCTGCTGTGTCACGGCTGAAGCTGATTGCTGATGCTGCTGTCAGTGTTACCAAACAACCTGGATTAGACACACACACACACTGACAGCTGATTGGCCGTTCACCGCAGCAGGGTCTACACAGCTTCCTCTGATGGCCCGTGGTGGGGAAGGCGCAGTGACTCAGTAATAACACTGAGAACAACACTCCTGATAATTGACTCGTCAGAGTTGTAGTGTTGCAGCACATTGTCAGGAGAGCACTACAGCATAGGAAGTGTGGGGGTAAAGGGCTGTTGAAGAGTAAAGGGTCATATCAACCATTTACATACATATATTTATAGGTCCTATAGGTGGATTCTACAACTGAGTCAACACACCCACTCCACTTAGCTCCAGTGTGGGAGAGCATCTAGCTCAGATGAGGCTAATTTGGCTTATTCATCAGCACAATGCTACCTTTATACACACACACATACACACACACACACACACACACACACACACACACACACACACATCACACACACACACACACACACACACACACACACACACACACACACACACACACACACACACACACACACACACACACACACACACACACACACAGGTATGCAGATATACACTCTCATACACACACACACACACAGGTATGCAAACATTCACATAAACTCTCACACACACAGGCATGCCAACATACACTTACACACACACACACACACACACACACACACACACACACACACACACACACACACACACACACACACACACACACACACACACACACACACACACACACACACACACAAACACAGGCACACATATACATCACACATACACACAGTGTCAGATGATCAAACCTGTCATGTGCTGTGCTGTGATTCAAAATAGTGTAAAATCGATGTTCTATTGCACACAGCAAAATACATTGTCCTAAATGCCAGGCCTATAACCCCACTGTAATACTGTAAAGGTTGCATTACAGAACCTGAAATCCAATAATGCACACACATTATCATGCTGATGAGAAAGAAACTGTACGGAAGAGTGAGCTGATTTTATGGTATCAAATCTATACGCTGTCAGGCTGTCCTCTTTTGCAGGAGCCGCTTCCTGGAATGTTCTCTTCTCCAATCACTCGTCTCTCTGAGACTCAGCCCCCCGAGGGCGACTGTGATATTTTCACGGGTCATTTGAGGAAGTCTCATCACATTACTTTACGACAGGCGGGGAGCCTCAGCCAATCAGCTCCTGAGATTGGAAAGCTTTTCTTTTTTTTTAACTGCTAAACTACTGGTAGCACAAAGCGTGATCACAGGCTGTAGAGGGATGGAGTGGCCATGGTTTGTCCAGACAGAAGTCGATCACCGAACAAAGCCGGCTCTGATCCGACCCTGATCTGGCCCTAATCGGGCCTCGATAAAGCACTGATCTGGTCCCGATCCGGACCCAATTTGGCCCAGATCAGTTGGACCTGGACCTGGCCTTCTGTGGCAGAGACGTTCTGTTCCAGCCCTCTCAGAGGGGAGAAGTGAAGCGGTGGGGTTGGGGCCAAGAGTGAGACACACACACTGTTCCTTGGATGGCCAGCGAGCTGTGAGGCACGCTGTGTGTGCGAAGCCTCTCACTCTCTGCCAATATTATCATATCATACATACACACACACACACACACACACACACACACAACACACACATACACACGCACACACACACACACAAAATAGACACAGTGATGGTTTTCAGAAAGGCAAGAGCTGCCACCACATGAATTCAGACAGATTTGTTTTCTTTTCTAAATACTTTCTTTTTTTTAAAGCAGCTTTTTTTGCGCGTCGTTCCAAAGAGTAGGTGGGGGGTTGCCTGACAGTCGTTAACACTTGGCTCACATTAAGATCTGTCTGTATCCTCGTTTTTCTTTGTTGCTTTTGTCATTACAAAATATGTGATAAGTGCCATATTTTAATGATGAGCATCATGCTGGAAATAAAACACTTCTCTTGTCTTCTTTTTCCCATTTTTCTTCAGGCCACTTAGGTTTCCATCAATGAGTTCTTGAATTCTTATAAAAATAATAATAATAATTCATTTTAATACTCTTCATTCAGAAGAATCTCAGAGTGCCATAGCCTTTATGAGAGAAAAATATACTGTATTCCCAGATGCAAGTATCAAGTATTTTTTAATAAGCATGTATTTTAACCCGTATACCAATCACAAATTACCTTATATACAATATAATATTGCTTCATGATATACCAACTCCATAATGTGGTACCACTAGATGTATATCCTCAATGTCAATGTCCTGCAAGACAAATACCCTTCATCCACATTAGAAAAGAAACGACTTCATAATTGGCTACTAGTCAGCATCTGGCCCCAGTAATCACTCCACACAGAATGGACTCCTAATCATGAATCGGGTCCCTTATACGCTCCAGAAATGGCTTTTGTTTTGTTTGTTTATTGCCCGCCGCAAGCGTGGCAGGCACAATACGCAAATTGATGGTGCGCACTAAAAAGTGCACATTCATCTCAGGGGGGGCAGTCTGGGCAGATGGCGAGGTTCCTGGAATGGCCCCGGTGCACACAGCTGGCCAAGTCAGGGCTGTACTGTGCTGTCACAGTCAAAGACGCTCACACACACACATACACACACACACATACACACACGCATTCACGCACACACACACACACACACATACACACACACACACACATGCATACATGTACACATACACATACACATACACATACACATACACACACAAACACATACACACGCACACACACACGCATACACATGCATTAACACACACACACACACACACACACACCACACACACACACACACACACACACACACACACACACACACACACACACACACACACACACGCATGTACACAGCCACATACACATGCATAAACACACACACACATACACACACACAAAGGCTTGCCCCATCTGGAGGTTGCCAATGACTCCTGAAGCATTAACCCCCACACCAAATCCCCACCCACTCATCTGAATATGTAAATGTGCTGGCAGCTGCTCCGATCACTACAGTCAGCTACTGTACTGCATGCCCACCCCTTAGACCCCTAGACCCTTATCCTCCACTCATCCTCCACAGCACTACAGCAAGAGCACCATCACAGCGATGCCAATGCCAAGGTCGAGTGATGCCCAGGGAGAGCGTAAGCTTAAAGGTAGGGGGGCTTGATCCTGGATTATAATCGAGGACTGCACCTTTAAATCAAGGTCTCTTCTCAGCCTGCTTTGTGCTGGAGTGAGAGCACTATGATAGCAATGCCAATGCTAAGGTTGCCTGGGGTGAATGCCTAGAGAGTGTGTGTGCTGAAATATCCTGATAGCATACTTTGGATTAGGGCCTTAGCCGGAGGACGAGATGTAGATGCCATCTTAATCCCGACACAGCCTGACCTTAACCCACACATTACAACGCAATCCTCACTTTAACCTCAGTCTGAATGTGCAGGCGGCGTCAGGGTATGCATATACAGGCCTCTATGTGATACAATGCCGTTGCTCCACTGATTCAGGCAGATGGATTCCTCTTTTGAGCTGAGTTTCTGCTCAAGGTTTCTTCCTGTTTAAAAGGGAGTTTTTTCTTGCACCAGTCCCCTCAGTGCTCTGGGGGGTTTACGCTCTGGGCTCTGTTGAGCGCCTGGAGACAATTTCAGATGTTATTGGCTATATAGATCAAATTGAATCGAGTTAAATTGAATTCAGTCTGGCTGAGGTTTGGTATCACAGTCGCTGATTATGTAGCACTCCTAGTCCCTAATGAATGGATTCCATTGACTAATCCTGAGGTGCAACCTCCTTAATTGTGTAAAGAAGAGGAATAAACAGACAAGACAAAAGATCACAGATGGTTCTGAGCGTATCTCCTTTCTGACATCCCCAGAGAAGGAGACATACACACAAGGAGAGGCGAACAGACGGGCTCAGAAACAGAAGGCCTCGCCGTGACTCACGCCTGTGTGTGTTTCATCTAAAACAACAACAGGTTGTTTTCCCCTTCCCTGAACCACACTTTTGATACTGAAATAGTGAAAGTATAAATTGCGAAGATAGTATCACAATGACTAAGAGACACGAGGCAAGCCAGTCAGATCCGCAGCAGCCTTCACAGCTTCCACGGGATGGAACTGAAACATCTCTTTCCTCCCCTGCGCGACTTTTATCACTTCATCTCCGACTGTCTGGAAGCGAGAAAGAGACGAGTTCATTGAGTGCTTTTGTTTCATATCAGAAGCTCGCAGGGCTTGGAAGAAAAAATGGTTGCGCGTTTCAACGATTACCCACAATCCCCTCTGCCTTCACAGTTGAGTGGGAAATAGGCTGGTCAATGGGAAGGGTCTGGAGTACAGCTGAGGCCACGGGGCGAGTGGAGGATTAGGCACTGAGAAAATGGCAGCAGGATGTAGCACTGCTAGAGGACGGCCAACGCATGAATAGACAGGAAATAGAGTGAATGCACGTGCTGTTGCCATTCAGTAAAGTGACTCCAGTGTCTGAAAAAGATGGCAGAGTAGAGGGGTAGAATTGAGAGGTTTTTTTTATTTGAGGAACTGCTTTTGGCCGGGACATTGGGACACGGGTCATTGAGAACCTTTCGTCCCTCTGTTTCTCTCTGCTTCTCTCTATCTTTTCTTCTCTCATTCTCACCTCACGCTTTTCCATCTACATTTCTCTCCTTTTCTCTCCTCTTTCCTATCCAATCCCCCCCCCCCCTCTCTCTCTTTCTCTCTCTCTCGCTCTATGAAAATGGCTGAAGGCAGGGACTTCAGGTTGTACAGAGGAATGGGGAGGAATACAAAGTAGCTATTTTGGGACACGTGTGTGGGGGAGTGGGGAACATGCTTCTCCCAAACTCTGTCTGATTTTGGGGTTTGCCTTGATACTTTGATACGTTTCACTGCATGCAAATTATATCTTAAAGTCTTAAAGCCATTTATTACTGCTTCTACGTTCTTACCTATGGACACTTCTTTGCTTTAAATAAAATAAAATAAATTAATTGAATTAAGAGTGTGGGATTCTGT